>NW_028236748.1:0-13347 GCF_977035675.1 Penaeus japonicus | reverse complement strand
AAAAAAATCCTAAATATATACACATCTCCCGATAATAACAAAGATGCTAAAAATACCCATCTTAACCCTTTTGAAAAGGAGTACAATTAAATGCGCTGATGATCGTTATATTATAGCAAAAAGTTTTTATTTTTATTTTTTTTTTGGATGTCCCCTTTTTCTCTCACTTCCTTTTTGCTATAATATAACGATCATCGCCGCATATAACTGTACTCCTTTTCGTTATCAAAAGGGTTAAGATGAGTATTTTTAGCATATTTGGTATTTCCGGGAGATGTGTATATATTTAGCTTTTTTTTTTTTTGATGTCCCCTTTTTTCTCTCAATTCCTTTTTGCTATAATATAACGATCATCAGCGAATTAAATGGTATCTTTAGCATTGTTATATTAAAGAAAAAAACAATTGCGAGAAAAAAGGTGCAAGAAAAAAAATGCACGATCCTAAAAAAAAAAAAAAATAAAAAAAATAAAATACACATTAGATCCATTCTGATAATGAAAGGGATTACAGTTAAATGCGCTGATTTTCATTATATTAAAGGAAAAAGCAATTGCGAGAAAAAAGGTGCAAGAAAAAAAAATGCACGATCCTGAAAAAACGCAAAAAATACTTAAAACACACATTAAAGCCATTCTGATAATCAAACGGATTAAAAGTAAATGCGCTGATTTTCGTTATATTTAAGGAAAAAGCAATTACGAGATAAAAGGTGCAAGAAAAAATACACGATCCCGAAAAAAAGCGAAAAATCCTTAAGATACACGTTAGAGACATTCTGATAATGAAACGGATTACAGTTAAATGCGCTGATTTTCGTTATATTAAAGGAAAAACCAATTCCGAGAAAAAAGGTGCAAGAAAAAAAAATGACGATCTTCAAAAAAAAAAAAAAAGAAACAAAAAGAAAAGAAAATGCTTAAATACACGTTACAGCCATTCTGATAACGAAACGGATTACAGTTAAATGCACTGATTTTCGGTTTATCAAAGGAAACAGCAATTGCGAGAAAAAAGGTGCAAGAAAAAAAAAACACAATACTGAAAAAAACCAAAAATGCTTAATATACACGTTAGAGCCATTCTGATAATGAAAGATATTACAGGTAAATGCGCTGATTATTATATTAAAGGAAAAAACAATTGCAAGAAAAAGATGCAAGAAAAAAAATGCACGATCCCGAAAAAAAACAAAAAAAGCTTAAAAAACACGTTAGAGCCATTCTGATAATGAAACGAATTACAGTTAAATTCGCTGACTTTCGTTATATTAAAGGAAAAAGCAATTGCGAGAAGAAAGGTGCAATAAAAAAAAATGCACGATCCTGAAAAAAAGAAAAAATGCTTAAAATACACGTTAGAGCCATTCTGATAATGAAACGGATTACAGTTAAATGCGCTGGTTTTCGTTATATTAAGGTGCAAGAAAAAAATGCACGATCCTGAAAAAGAGCCATTCTGATAATGAAACGGATTACAGTTAAATGCGCTGGTTTTCGTTATATTAAAGGAAAAAGCTATTTCGAGAAAAAAGGTGCAAGAAAAAAAAATGCATGATCCTGAAAAAAATAACGAAATATGCATTAAATACACGTTAGCGCCATGTTGATCATGAAACTGATTACAGTTAAATACGCTGATTTTCGTTATATCAAAGGAAAAAGCAATAGCGAGAAAAAAAAGGTGCAAGAAAAAAAATGCACGATACTGAAAAAAAGCCAAAAATGCTTAAAATACACGTTAGAGCCATTCTGATAATGAAACGGATTACAATTAAATGCGCTAATTTTCGTTATATTAAATGAAAAAGCAATTGCGAGAAAAAAGGTGCAAGAAAAAAGAAATACATTATCCTGAAAAAAAGCCAAAAATGCTTAAAACACACGTTACAGATATACTGTTAATGAAACGGATTATAATTAAATGCGCTGATGTTCGTTATATTAAAGGAAAAAGCAATTGCGAGAAAAAAGATGCATGAAAAAAAATGCACGATCATGAAAAAAAAAATGCTTAGAATACACGTTGGGGCCATTTTGATAATGAAACGGATTACAGTTAAATGCGCTTATTTTCGTCATATTAAAGGAAAAATGAATTGCGAGAAAAAATGTGCAGGAAAAAAAAAATGCACGATCCTGAAAAAAGCCAAAAATGATTAAAATGCACGTTAGAACCATTCTGATATTTCATTATCGAAATGGCTATAACGTGTATTTTAAGCATTTTTGGCTTTTTTCAAGATCGTATAAATTACTTGCAATTTTTTCTTGCACCCTTTTCATCGGAATTGCCTTTTCCTTTAATATAACGAAAATCACCGCATTTAACTGTAATCCGTTTCATTATCAGAATGGTTCTAAGGTGTATTTTAAGCAATTGTTTTTCTTTTCAAGATCGTCTATATTACTTGCATATTCATTTTTTTTTTCTTGCTGCCTTTTTGTCGCAATTGCCTTTTCCTATAATCTAACGAAAATCAGCGCATTTAAATGTAATCCGTTTCATGATCAGAATGTCTCTAACGTGTATTTTAAAAATCTTTAGTTGATTTTTTTCAGGATCGTGCATCTTTTTTTTCTTGCACTTTTTTTCGAAATTACTTTTTCCTTTTATATAACGAATATCAGCGCATTTAACTGTAATCGGTTTCATTATCATAAAGGTTTATCTTAAGCATTTTTTTCAAAATCGTATATATTACTTGCATTTTTTTTCTTCCACCCTTTTTCTCGAAATTGCCTTTTCCTTTAATATAATGAAAATCAGTGCATTTAAATGTAATCCGTTTCATTATCAGAATGGCTCTAACGTGTATTTTAAGCATTTTATTATTTAGGATCGTGCATCTTTTTTTTTCTTGCACTTTTTTATCGCAATTACATTTTCCTTTTATATAACGAATATCAGCGCATCTAACTGTAATCGGTTTCATTATCATAAAGGTTCTAAGGTGTATCTTAAGCATTTTTTTTTTCAAAATCGTATATATTACTTGCATTTTTTTTCTACCACCCTTTTTCTCGCAATTACTTTTTCCTTTAATATAACAAAAATAAGCGCATTTAACTGTAATCCGTTTCGTTATCAGAATGGTTATAACGTGTAATTTAAGCATTTTTTTTAAAAGATCGTATGTATTCCTTTTGTATAACGAATATAAGCGTATTTAACTGTAATCTGTTTCATTATCAAAATAGTTCTAACGTGTTTTTAAGATTTTTCTTTTTTTTTCCATTATCTACATTTTTATTTTCTTACACCTTTTTTCTCGTAATTGCTTTTTCCTTTAATATAACGAAAATCAGTGCATTTAACTATAATCTGTTTCGTTATCAGAATGGCTCTAACGTGTATTTTAAGCATTTTCGTTTTTTTTTCAGTGTCGTCATTTTTTTTTCTTTCACCTTTTTTCTCGCAATTGCTTTTTCCTTTAATATAACAATAATCAGTGCATTTAACTGTAATCCGTTTCGTTATCAGAATGGCTCTAACGTGTATTTAAAGCATTTTCGTTTTTTTTTCAGGATCGTCCTTTTTATTTCTTTCACCTTTTTTCTCGTAATTGCTTTTTCCTTTAATATAACGAAAATCAGTGCATTTAACTGTAATCCGTTTCGTTATCAGAACGGCTCTAACGTGTATTTTAAGCATTTTCGTTTTTTTTTTTTCAAAATCGTCATTTTTTTGTTCCTTGCACCTTTTTTCTCGCAATTGCCTTTTCCTTTAATATAACGAAAATCAGCGCATTTAACTGTAATCCGTTTCGTTATTAGAATGCCTCTAACGTGTAAATACACGTTAGAGACACGATAAATGCGCCGATTTTAGTTATATTAAAGGAAAAAAAACGACGATCCTGAAAAAAAAAACGAAAATGCTTAAAATACACATTCTGATAACGAAACGGATTACAGTTAAATGCACTGATTTTCGTTATATTAAAAGAAAAAGCAATTGCGAGAAAAAAAGGTGAAAGAAAAAAAAATGACGATCCTGAAAAAAAACGAAAATGCTCAAAATACACGTTAGAGGCATTCTGATAACGAAACGGATTACAGTTAAATGCACTGATTTTCGTTATATTATAGGAAAAAGCAATTGCGAGAAAAAAGGTGCAAGAAAAAATAATGACGACCTGAAAATAACCCGAAAATACTTAAAATACACGTTAGATGCATTCTGATAACGAAACAGATTACAGTTAAATGCTCTAATTTTCTTTATATTAAAGGAAAAAGAAATTGCGAGAAAAAAGGTGCAAGAAAAAAAAATGACGATCCTGAAAAAAAAAACGAAAATGCTTAAAATACACTATAGAGCCATTCTGATAACGAAACGGATTAAGGTTAAATGCACTGATTTTTGTTATATCAAAGGAAAAAGCAATTGCAAGAAAAAGGTGCAAGAAAAAAAATGACGATCCTGAAAAAAACTCGAAACTGCTTAAAATACACGTTAGCGGCATTCTGATAACGAAACGGATTACAGTTAACTTCGCTTATTTTCGTTATATTAAAGGAAAAAGCAATTGCGAGAAAAAAGTTCAAGAAAAAAAAAACCGAAAATGCTTAAAATACACGTTAGAACCATTCTCATAACGAAACGGATTACAGTTAAATGCACTAATATTTGTTATATTAAAGGAAAAAGTAATTGTGAGAAAAAACATTCAAGAAAAAAAAATGACGATCCTGAAAAAAAAAGTGCTTAAAATACACGTTAGGGGCATTCTGATAACGAAACGAATTAAGGTTAAATGCGCTGATTTTCGTTATATTTAAGGAAAAAGCAATTGCGAGAAAAAAGGTGAAGAAAAAAAATTGACGATCCTGAAAAAAACGCAAATTCTGAAAATATACATTAGAGGCATTCTGATAACGAAACGAATTACAGTTAAATGCACTGATTTTTGTTATATTAAAGGAAAAAGCAATTGCAAGCAAAAAGGAGCAAGAAAAAAAATGACGATCCTGAAAAAAAAATGCTTAAAATACACGTTAGAGGCATTCTCATAACGAAACAGATTACAGTTAAATGCGCCGATTTTCGTTATATTAAAGGAAAATGAAATTGCGAGAAAAAAAGTGCGAAAAAAAATGCCAGTAATATTTAAGGTCCTGAAAAAAAAAGCTAAAAATACCCGTTAGAGCAATTCTGATAACGAAACGGATTACAGTTAAATGCGCTGATTTTCGTTATATTAAAGGAAAAAAGCAATTGCGAGATAAAAGGTGAAGAAAAAAAATTGACGATCCTGAAAAAAAAAATGCTTAAAATACACGTTAGAGCCATTGTGATAACGAATCAGATTACAGTTAAATGCGCTGATTTTCGTTATATTAAAGGAAAAAGCAATTGCGAGAAAAAAGGTGCAAGAAAAAAAGAAAATGCTTAGAATACACGTTAGAGCCATTGTGATAACGAAACGGATTACAGTTAAATGCGCTAATTTTCGTTATATTAAAGGAAAAAGCAATTGCGAGAAAAAAGGTGCTAGAAAAAAAATTTACGATCCTGAAAAAAAAAAAACGAAAATGCTTAAAATACACGTTAGAGGCATTCTGATAAGGAAACGGATTACTGTTAAATGCGCTGATTTTCGTTATATTAAAGGAAAAAGCAATTGCGAGAAAAAAGGTGAAGAAAAAAAAATGACGATCCTAAAAAAAACCTGAAATGCTTAAAATACACGTTGGAGGCATTCTCATAACAAAACGGATTACATTTAAATTCACTTATTTTCGTTATTTAAAAGGAAAAAGCAATTGCGAGGAAAAACGTGCAAGAAAAAAAATGACGATCCTTAAAAAAAAACGAAAATGCTTAAAATACATGTTAGAGCCATTCTGATAACGAAACAGATTACAGTTAAATGCAACGATTTTCGTTATATTAAAAAAAAAAACAATTTCAAAAAAAAAATGACGATCCTGAAAAAAAAAAAAACGAAAATGCTTAAAATACAGGTTAGAGGCATTCTTATACCAAAACGGATTATAGTTAAATTCGCTGGTTTTCGTTATACTTAAGGAAAAAGCAATTGTGAGAAAAAAGGTGCAAGAAAAAAAAATAACGATCCTGAAAAAAAACCGAAAATGCTTAAAATACACGTTAGAGCCATTCTGATAACGAAACGGATTACTGTTAAATGCACTGATTTTTGTTATATTAAAGGAAAAAGTAATTGTGAGAAAAAAGGTGCAAGAAAAAAAAAATGACGATCCTGAAAAAAAACACGAAAATGCTCAAAATACACGTTAGAGGCATTCTGATAACTAGACGGATTGCAGTTAAATGCGCTAATTTTCGTTATATTAAGCAATTGCGAGAAAAAAGGTGCAAGAAAAAAAAATGACGATCCTGAAAAAAAACGAATATCCTTAATATACACGTTAGAGGCATTCTGATAATGAAACGTATTACAGTTAAATGCACTGATTTTCGTTATATTAAAGGAAAGAGCAATTGCGAGAAAAAAAAATGCAAGAAAAAATAAATGACTATCCTGAAAAAAAACCGAAAATGCTTAAAATACACGTTAGAGGCATTCTGATAACGAAACAGATTACAGTTAATTGCGTTGATTTTCGTGATATTAAAGGAAAAAGCAATTGCGAGAAAAAAGGTGCAAGGAAAAAAAAATGACGATCCTGAAAAAAAAAAACGAAAATGCTTAAAATACACGTTAGAGCCATTCTGATAGAAAAAGGGAGTACAGTTAAAAGGATTGATTTTTGTTATATTAAAGGAAAAAGAAATGATGGGAAAAAAGTAGGAAGAAAAAAAATGATGTTCCTGAAAAAAAAACGAAAATGCTTTAAATTACACTTTAGAGGCATTACGATAAGGAATCCGATTACAGTTAAATTCGCTGGATTTCGTTATAGTAAAGGAAAAAGCAATTGCGAGAAAAAAGGTGCAAGAAAAAAAAATGACGAGGATAAAGAATACAACTATTAAATACGATCGTAAAAATACTAAATAGGATAAAAATCCCTATTAGAACAATTATGATTTTTAAAAGGCCTATAACTAATTGCCTTGATTATCGTTATATTAGACCAAAAGTGAATTGAGAGAACAAAAGGGAAGGAAAAAGTAAAAAGAAAAAAAAAAGATCCCAAAAAATGCCAAAGATGATTAAAATACATATTAGAACTATTTGATAATTAAAATGATCATAGCTAAATATGCAGATTATTGTTATATTGGAGTAAGAAGAAATTGACAGAAAAAGGGGGAAAAAAATACAACTACTAAATACGATCTAAAAAATATGAAAGATGATGAGAGTACAAATTAGAACTATTTGATAATGAAAAAGATTACAACTAAATACGCTGATTGTCGTTATAATAGAACAAAAATTAATTCAGAGAAAAAAAGGGGAACAAAAAAAGCAACGATCCTAAAAAATACCAAAGATGATTAAAATGCAAATTAGAGCCATTTTGATAATGAAAGGGATTATATCTAAATATAATGATTATCGTTATATTAGAGCAAAACATAATTGAGAGAAAAAGAAAATACAAATTAGAACCATTCTGATAATGAAAAGGATTATAGCTACATATGCTGATTATCGTTATATTAGAGCAAAAACGAATTGAGAGAAAAAAGGGTGAAAATGCAACTACTAAATACGATCCTATAAATACCAAAGATGATAAAAATACAAATTATAACTATAAGCGATAGCCTTATATTTGAGCAAAAGGAATTGAGAGAAAACAAGGAAAAGGAAGGAAAAATAAAGAATGATCTTAAAAATACCAAAGATGATTAAAATACAAATCAATACTAAATGCCATCCTAAAAATACTAAAGACGATGATGACATATATCAAAACATCCTGATAATGAAAAGGACTATAGTTAAATGCGTTTATTATCGTTATATTCAACGGAATAGAGAAAGAAAATACCAAAGGTGATAAAGATACAAATTAGAACCATTCAGATAATGAAAAGGATTATAGTAAAATCGCTTATTATCGTTATATGAGAATAAAAAGAAATTGAGAGAAAAAGGGGAAAGAAAAAATGCAACTACTAGTTGCGATTCTAAAAATACCAAAGATGATAAAAAATATAAATCAGGACTATTCTGATAATAATTCTGATCATAATAATTATCACCGTCAGCATCCCCATCAATAATTTTCATTTTCTTTTGTGATAAGCGATTAGCCTTAGAGTGTAGCGTATTGTTACAAATACTTTCCTTCGGATATCATCATGATCATCACCATTACCTCCATGAACATCATTATCATCATCATTGTAACCATCAGCAGCAGCCTGAGAAACATCATATTTTTTTCTTTTTTTTCTAAATTGCATAGAATACCAGATACCTATGGCGAATAGAGCAACTATTTGTTCTTTGGATATTCTATCGTTATCAACATTATTCTCATAATTATCATTATCATCAATATCAGTATTACTATTGTTAGTATTATCATATCTTTTAACATTTTTATTATCATTATCATCATCATTATCGTCATCATTACCATTACAATTATCATCATCATCATAAGAATCATTAATAACATCATCAACAATTATTATCCTTATTAATATTTTGATGGTAACCTTTAGCGAGTAAATGAAATGCAATGGGTGTTTACCGTAGAGTTTAGCACATATATCCTGCATATATTTCATCATCTTCACTACCATTATTATCCTCATCAGCAGCATCAATATCATTACCACCATCATTATCATCATCTTCATCAGTACCATTTTCATCATCAGCATTATCATCATTATCATAAAAATCATTATCATCAGCAGCAGCATCAATATCATCATCGCCATCACCCTCATCGTCATCATCTTCAGCAGCAGTAGCAGCATCAGCAGCATCAGCATCATAATCATCAGCATCATCATCATCATTATCATAAAAATGATCAACCTAATAAAATTACAATTTCTTTCTTATTCTTGCAGATTACTAGCAACCAGTAACGACTGAATGAAATGTGATAAGCGATAGCATCAGAATGCAGCGTATTGTTACAAATAGTTTCCTTCGGATATCATCATCATCACCATTACCTCCATCAACATCATTATCATCATCGTAACCATCAAGGATAAGGATAAGCCAGATTTGCGGAGCAGATACTACGCCGGGCTTGTATGCGCTGTGCCAACGATTGTTGACTCGATCTGAACTTGGTCCCAACGCAGTGCCCAGCTACGTCAGTAACCGCCAGGTGACAGTGGAAACTCACGAGTTTGGGCGGGACTCGATCTGCCGACCACGGGGACACGATCTGTGTACGCGCTACCACTGAGCTGCCAGACTGCTCCTTAACTATCAGCAGCATCAATCATATTTTTTTTCTTTTTATTGTAAATTGCTAAGAATGCCTGATACTTATGGCGAGCAGATGAAATACCTTTCGTTTTGATATTCTGTCGCATTAAACATTATCCTCATCATTATCATTATCATCATTATCAATATCACTATTGTTAGTATTATCATTATTTTAATCTTCTTTATTATCATTATCATCCTCATCATCATCATCACTGTAGTGGAGCAGGACGCCCTATATCTGTAGCGAATAGGCGTAGTACCGTTGAATACCAAATAGGCGTCCTACCTACCAATAAATGTAGTGTGCAGGTGTACGGAATGGCAGTACAATGGCTCAAAGCAAGATGAGTATAATAAGGAGACGTTTGATGATGAGTATATGCATAGAATTAGCCCGCTTGGCACGTCTCTCTTCCTTTGCTTCCCCCACACAGTTATCTGCGTCTGGGAACGTCATGTGTTTGTGGGGTTGTAAGAATCGTGTGTTAGAAATCGTGTGCGAGTTGCAAAGAGAGTATAAGGGAAAAACAGGAGTGTGGGCGTGGATGTATGTGTGTATAATATGCGTGTATGAAACGGGTTTGGTAGCGTGCGACCGAGGGGGCGTGTATGGGAAGTGTGAATGTAGAACGAATAACTCAACGAAGGTGTCGGCGAGTAAACAGTTGGGAGACATCGTGCTTAACCTGAATCGATGTGTAATAATTATTCCTACGTAGGCGTTCCTTCAGAGTAACCAACATGTAGCTGGAGATTTCAACCATAGGAAAATAGTAATCGAGAGTCCATCATCTGAATCGACTCCAACTCTCAGGTAAGTAGTAAACGTCTTTAAAAGCAATGAGACCAGCTTCCAGGTTAGTACATAATTTTTTTCTGTGACCAAATTTCTAAATAACTTTATAAATGAATAGGCCAGGAGTATAATCCATCACTATAACTCATTCACATATACTGGTGTAATCAATTTCATTTGATGATTATTTTAACGTATGCTCAAAGTCAATACCTGCCAGTATTTTCAAGATGGGAATTGTATTGTTATAGCATTGTTAATTTCTTCTTCCTTTTCAGATACAGTATCCAAATTAATCTTTCTTTTTTGGCTAGAATGATTAGATAATTCTCTTCAGATGGAAAGGTGAAATTGATCTCTTCGGTTCAGATACAATATTCAGATTAATACTTTTCTCCAGTTTTAAGGTAAAGTATTTCGTACCATCCTTGAGCCATAGTATCCACAATGAGAAATGAATTAAAATGATTTAAAATGAACACATAAACTTTAAAATGATAATAATTCACTCGGTATCTAAAATATATGATTCAAAAACACTTCATAGTTAATTTCGTTTATCATGTGCAGAAATACCGTAATCATTAAATAACAGAACAATTGACATACATGTAAAAATAAATAAACTTTATAGTTGTTGGCCTTTGCTCACACCAAAACGTTCACTCCTTAGACACCCATTCAAGATGTGAAGATATATTATTATATATAGATATATATTTATTCTATTTATATATATATTTATATATATTGATTTATATATATTAGATATTATATATATATATAGTATAAATCTAATATAATATATATCTATTAATATATATAATTATATACTAATATAGAAATACCCCATGGTATACGAACAGTGGCAAAATAGGATTCTTAACCAACACAATAAAGATATGATTTTTTGAATAAAAAAAAAAAAGCGAAACGGATTCAACTCAGAAATCGAGGTTGATGTCGCCCCAATAAAATTAATCTAAAATGAATGTGGGAGGCGTAAATACAGGAATGATACTAGACATATTCCTAAATAAGGAATATAGATTAACTTAATAATTGACATAAAAATATTCTGCGTATAGGGGCAAGCAAGTTATATACAAATCAAAGAAACTAACTATTAGCTCGACTAACTATAAATAAAATATGGCCCCAGCGAAATCGACGCAATCACATAGACTTGGCACCACAATATATAGTTTTTTCTGCAGAATTTAGTTACGAATAGAATAAAAAAGAAGGCACTTTGTCTATGTTATAGCTGTGGTATTAATGTTGATGCAATAATCACCACTCCTCGACCTGAATTTTCACAAACTGTACATGACCAATAACTTATCTTGATTGCATGGGACGACGATGGAAAAAAACTCAGCCAGGGATACTCGAAGAGAGAGAACAGAGCTTTCTGACAAGACAAACGTGTTGAAACAAAGGCTGCTAAGGGACCCCGCTGAGAAGCCCACGTAGCTGCTCTTATATACAGAGCTTTTGAATTATCGTTAAAATACTACGTTAAAAGTAGATAAACACGTAAAAATAACTAAAAAATGAAATACTATTTCTTTAAAATGGAATCAGTGAAAAATAAAAAATGACTTTTAAAACGCAGAGGCAGAATTCAACGTAAATAAAAACTAACCCGATTGTAACAAAAGAAGTCCATGTCAGGAATGAAATACGCTAAAAAGGCGTATAAAAGCTCTTAAAACTGAAAAAAATAAAAAATATATGCAAAAATGCGAAAACCGATTAAACGTCTAAAGATGCTGTCTGCTTAAGAAATACAACCCCCCGACCATTCTCTATGCAATAAAAGCTCGACTATTCTGTGTACAAGAGATTACAAAGGGGTCACTGAGTGTTTCAATAATGCTTTCTCGCTCAAGACTACGTGCCTGCAAAGTCATTGAATTCAACTTTCGATCTTAATTGAAGAAGGGCCGCCGAAACTTTATGTAACGTAAACCGAGGGCGACTGCGCTTGACGGCGCCGTCGGACGGCGCCGTCGAACCGGCGCCGTCCGCCGCGGAAACAATGATTACTAACCAAAACATACCAAAGATACTAAAAATACCCATTGTAGAACCATTTTGATAACGAAAAGGAGTACAGTTGATTTCGATGATCATCGTAATTATCAATTATAGCAAAAAGAATTCAGAGAAAAAAGGGGAAAATAAAAAAAAAAGAGAAAATATATACCAAATCTCCCGATAAAATACCGATAATGCTTAAAATACCTATTTTAACCATTTGATAACGGAAAATAAAAGAAAGATAGATATATACAAATCTCACGGAAAATACCAAAGCATGATGACAAATTCTGAACCATGTAAAGGATAATAGCTAAATACGATGATTATCGATGTATTAGAGTGCTAAACTAATGAGAGATAAAAGTGGAACAAAATATTATACTGATAATACTAAAATACCACAGATGCTAAAAATACGTATTTTTAAACCATTTGATTAACGAAATGGAGTAACTCAGTTAAATGCGCTGATGATCGTGCTTATTATAGCAAAATGGAATGAGAGACAAAAGGGGATATAAGAACAAAATTAACCATTTATACAAATATTCCGAAAATACAAAATATGATTTAAAATACAAGTTAAGACAGTTATTCTGATTAATGTAAAGGAACTATAGCTAAGTGTTTCGTGATTACTCGTTATTTCGTTTAGACAATAAATAATGATACTAAAAAAAATTACAATCTGCTTAAAAGACCTGTTTCTAAACCATTTTGATAAGTAAAAGGAGTACAGTTAAATGCGCTGATTATAGTTTATATTATAGCCAAAAAGGAATTGAAGAGAAATAAGGAGAGAATAAAAATAAATGATAAATATATGAAATCTCCCGAAAATACCAAAATGCTTAAGATTGATAGAGCTTACTGTTAATTTAAAGGTAATATGTAAATACGCTGATTTGCATTATATGTGATGAAAAACATGAAAGAGAAAAACGGGGGAAAAAAATAATGATTTCACAAAAATACCCCATTGATGTTGAACAAAAAAACATATTTTTAACCATTTTTTCATAACGAAAAGGGAGAAACAGTTAAATGTGCTGATCTATCGTTATATTATACAGGACAAGGGACTTTAGAGAAAAGGGGTAAATAAATAAACAAATATATAAAAAAATTCTCTACCCAAACCCCCCCAAAAAAAA
>NW_028236747.1:2500-10000 GCF_977035675.1 Penaeus japonicus | reverse complement strand
AGAGAGAGAGAGAGAGAGAGAGAGAGAGAGAGAGAGAGAGAGAGAGAGAGAGAGAGAGAGAGAGAGAGAGAGAGAGAGAGAGAGAGAAAGAGAGAAAGAGAGAAAGAGAGAAAAAAATAGAGAGATAAAGAGAAAGCGAGACAGACTAAAAACAAGCAAGAGGCCACGGCACGCAGCGAAAACAGCCAGCACCAAAGCATCCGCAGCGGGAGTGAGTTATGGTCCCAGAGAGTCCCAATTATCAGTCGGACCGGCGCAAAAAAACAGAAAAAGAAAAAAAAAAAAAAACAATGACCGAAGCCCAAAACGATGAACAAATCTGCTTATCTACCTGTGTCTAATATTTATTTTGTTATTTGTTTAATTATTTTACTACTTATCACGGTTCTACGCTCGTTATTTATTATCCTTATCCTCTTATTATGATTGTAAGAATTATGGTAATTATATAAAAACCGTGATAACAATAAGGTATTGGTGATGTCGGTGATGTTAATCTAAATAATCTGTTTACTAATTACAATGATGACAATAAATACAACTGTTCCATCATACCATGTCATTATTACTATTTTATTATCATCCTTATAATTATTAATGATGTTATCATCACGACCATTATTCTGATAATCATCATCAATATTATGATAAATATCATTATTATCAGTACTACTAATATAATTTATATTACCGTTAGCAAGCATTATCAGCATTACATATATTATCATAACCTTCGTTGCTATCGTTATCAGCATTACCAATATCATTGTCATCATTATTACTATTATAGTATTGTTATTATCATTATCATCATTTATTTTATCATACTTACCATATCATTATCATATTATCCTTATCCATCATCATTATCAGATATTTGGAATATAAACGAAAAAATAATGCATAAATGGAAATAATAAGAAATGGAAGAGAAAAATGACACCACGGAAACAAAATGTATGAAAAGAAAACGGGAGAAACTCGAAGAGAGAAAACGTGAAAAATTCCAAGCATAGAAAACGGAATCGGAGTAACGATGGTGTACTCACCCGCAAGGAATGACTGCGAACTGTTGTGGGCGTCGAGGGTGGAGTTATTGGGCGTAATGTGGGCGTCCGATCCGCCCGTGCCCGGCGAGAGAGGAAAGGCGGGCGGCAACACGGTTCCTCCGGGCGTGTGGGCGGTCAGCGAATTCTTCTTATTGTTGCTGGTCGTCGGATGAGTGGCGGTTGACGACGAACTCACGATGGCGCTGTTGTTGGCCGAACTGTTGTTGCTGTTGTTGGTCGAGGTGGCGGCGGTGTTGGCAGAGGTGTTGTTGTTATTGTTGTTGTTGTTGGCAGCTGCGTTGGCGGAGGTGGAAGTGGGGGCGGTGGCGGGCGTGGGTTGGGCGGTGGTGGGGGTGGAGTGGTGGAGCGCAGGTGGAAGACGGGACCGCAGTGTTACCAGCTCGCAACCCAGAGATCTCAGCCGCTGCTCCAGCTGTGCCGCCTCGCTCGTCCCACACGCATCTGCAACAGAGTCACCAGGTCAGACAACTTGTTGAAACAGCTGGCTTACACAGCTGGACCCTAGAATTGGCTTTAGATGTGTTCACGGGATTGGATATAAATCTGGTCGGACATCTTGCTCTCAGCAAGAGCTATGCATGAGTTATGTGTTATATAGATTGCACTTATATTTCTAATTATAAATCTTTGATATAAAATGGCTATGTTTGCAGTATAATCTATGACACTGTTCATAGTAGCGTAGTATCGCTGCCCAAACAAAGCTAATGCATAATCCACTCTAAAGCATATTCTGTGAACATGAAATGCAAATAAGCATGATAACAAATTATCATACTATATAAAATGTACAGGGAAATAAACTGAAGAAGAAGAAAAAAAAACAACAACAACGCCAACTTTGTGGCCAACATTATACCATGAAAGAAAAGCGGCATCTTGCACTCTTCCACTTCTGGTCACGTTCAATAGGATTCCCTAATGATAAGTTGACCATTAACTTCCTAATTATCCTAATTATCCTTGACAATTCGTAATACCAGATGACTGGGGAAATAGAGAGAGACGAATGCAAGAGATGAAAGAATGCAGAAAAGGAGACGGGCAGAAAAGTGATAAAAAAGAGACTTGCGTGTGAGATAAAACAAGATATGAATATGAGAAAAAGAAAAGATGAGGAAGAAAAAGAAAACCATAACAAGAGATAGATATGATAAGAAAAAAGGGAAATTATTGAACGAAAAAGTAAAAGAAAGGGAGGGAAAGGATGAAAGATAGATAGAGAAGGGGGAGTGAGAGAGAATCGGAGCGAAAGGAACATGAAAGAGTAAGAGAGAACAAGGAACGACTGAGAGGGGGAGCAAACGACTGAAGGAACGAAGGAACGAGGGAAAGAGAGGAGGAGGAAAGGAAGGAGGGAAAGAGAGAAGGAGGAATGGAAGGAGAGAAGGTAATGCGGGAGGGAGGGAGGGAGAGAGGGAGTGAGTGATGAAGAGAGGGAGTGATGGAAGGCGGCAGAGAGTGAGGAGAGGAGGGGGAGGCGAGGCAGCGAAGGAGGGTGGGGTAGGGGGAGGCAAGATGGCCGGGGGGTGGGGGTGTGGGCAGGCAGGGGCGTGCTGGTCGTGACGAGCGGGGGCGGCCGGTGGGTTGGGTCGTGACGACATCAGAGCCAAGTGGTGAATCTGCTATCATTACACTCTCTGCCACGTGCTCCCCCCGCCCACCGCACGCCCACAGCTCGCTACCGCCTTCCCCGGAGCTATTCCACGCCCATCAGCCCTTCGTGTCACCAGCGCACTTCGCTAGCCTCTCCTTCTTCTCTATTTTTGCCTTTTATTCCCCTTCCTTCCTACTTTTCCTCCCTTTCTTTTTCTTGCTCTTGTTCTTCTTGATCTTCCGCTTCTGTTTTTTTCTCTTTTTTCTTCTTCTCCTTCTTCTTAATCTTCCACTTCTGTTTTTTTTCTTTTTCTTCTCCTTCTCCTTCTTCTTCTTCATAGTCTAACCGGCGCAGCGTAAGTCATCAGAGGAGATTCGAGGGCGAGAAGGGAGGGAAGGGGTGGCTACGATAATCAAAGATCTATTGTCGACGCTGTTCCGTATATTCTTACAGGCTTTTGAGGTTGGTCTCGGAATAGTGCGGGTTGGGGGTAGGGGTGGGGGCGTGGTGGGGGGAGTGGAAGAAGAAGAAAAACAAAACAAAAACATCAGCTTCCTCTATTCCTTCTCCCCTCCTCCCCCTCTCCAATTCCCCCTCCGGTCTCCCCTTTCCTCTCCCGACTTCCCCTTCTCTTCTCCTACTCCATATTTCCTCCCTTACCCCCTCTTCCCTCCCCCTCTCCCCCATCCCACTTCTCCCCTTCTCCCCTCCACCCTCCCCCTCCCCCCCTGCCTAACCTGCCCGAAGCTCTTCATCTTCGGTTTCGTAGAAGCGACCCTTCTGGGTGCTGGCCTTTCCTCGCGCTCTCTCTTCGCTCTCGCGCTACCTTTTCCTCTTCGACTCTCTCTCCAACTCTCTCTCTCTCTCTCCCTTTCTCGCTCTCGCTCTCGCTCTCGCTCTCGCTCTCGCTCTCGCCATCGCTCTCTTTTTCTCTCTCTCTCTTTGTAGATGTGCACACATGTAAGTTCTGCTTCTCTTTTTTCTTCACTTAACCTAACTAAGCCAACTCGGATAACAAAAAAATGATAATTAGTTCACGAACTCCACTGCCAGTTAAGTTCAAAGTCCCTTCGCTTCATCACCTGTCACCAAAACTTTCAGACTTTGTTTTTTTTTTCTGTCTCCCTCTCCCACACTCTTTCTACCCCCCCCCCTTTTCTCTCTTCTTAGTCTTCTTCTTTCCTTCTCTTCCGCTCCAATTCTGTTTTCTTTTTCTTCCTTTCGTCTTCATTTCCCTGTTTCTTTCTGTCTCCTTCCGTCGCCTTCCTCTTCTCTGCTCTTCCATTCTCTTAGCATTCCTTCCCTTTATTGTTATTATTTACTTTTGTCTCTACTGGGATTCTCTTCCTTGGCAATGCATAATACCGCAGTTCCTCTTCTTTTTCTTCTTCTTTTCTTTCCTTTAACTTCTTTTCGTCATCTCTTTTCTTCACCTAATTCTTCGGTTCAAACATGTTTATTTATCTGCTTTGCATATGTAGATAAAAGAAGGACAGATAGGCGGGCGACCATAAAGTGGCGGTCGTGGTATGTTGCGGGGACGATCAAAGAGCAACGATCGAGGTTACGATGTGTTGCGGGGATGACCATAAAGCGGCGGTCGAGTTCGTGGTGTGTTGCGGGGACAACCATGAAGCGGCGGTTGAGGTCGAGGTGTGTTGCGGGAACGATCAAAGGTCAATAGTCGAGTTTGTGGTGTGTTGCGGGGACGATCAAAAGGCAATAGTCGAGGTTGTGGTGTGTTGCGGGGACGATCAAAAGGCAATAGTCGAGATTGTGGTGTGTTGTGAGGACTATCAAAAGGCAATAGTCGAGGTTGTGGTGTGTTGCGGGGACGATCAAAAGGCAATGGTCGAGGTTGTGGTGTGTTGCGGGGACTATCATAAAGCGGCGATCAAGGTTGTGGTTTGTTGCAGGGATAACCATAAAGCGGCTATCGAAGTCGAGGTTCTTGCGGGGACGACCATAAAACGGCGATCGAGGTTGAGGTGTGTTATGAGGATGATCAAAGTTCATCGGTCGAGGTTGTGGTGTGTTGCTGGGATTACCATAAAACGGTGGTTGAGGTCGTGATCAAAGAGCAACAGTCGAGGTTGAGGTGTATTGCGGCGATGACCATAAAGCAGCGGTCGAAGTCGTGGTGTGTTGCGGGGACGATCAAAGAACAATGGTCGAGATTGTGGTGTGTTGCGGATATGACTATAAAGCAGTGGTCGAGGTCGTGGTGTGTTGCGTGGACGTTCAAAGAGCAACGGACGAGGTCGGAGTGTGTTGCGTGGACGATCAAAGAGCAACGGTTGAGGTCGTGGTGTGTTGCGGGGACGACCATAAAGCGACGATCGAAGTCGTGGTATGTAGTGGAGACGTCCATGAACCAGTGGTCGAAGTCGTAAAGTCTCGCCACCTGTTGAGCTCTCGCGGGATCAGGAACAGGAGCGCCTCCACGAGGTGTTCGGGAAGGGGATCGAACATGAATGAATAAGTGCAGGAGAATAAGGAAAGAGAGAGCGAGAGAGAGAGAGAGAGCGAGAGAGAGAGAGAGAGAGAGAGAGAGAGAGAGAGAGAGAGAGAGAGAGAGAGAGAGAGAGAGAGAGAGAGAGAGAGAGAGAGAGAGAGAGAGAGAGAGCGGAAATCCTATAAATTTAGGAAGACGAGGAATGAGGAAGAGAGGGCGAAAGAGTAGAGAATGCGAAAGAGGAAATGACATGGAGAAGGATGAGCAGTCATTAGGAATGAATGAAAAAAGGTAAAGATAATGAAAAGCTTTAGCGAGTGAATGAACTGATGACATCCTAGATTAAAAGGTCAGTCAGTCAGTCAGTCTAAGATTCAGTAAACAAAACAACAAGTCCCTCATCAATACCACTTATCACTTAGTCACATAGACAGTCATACATTCAGCAAGCATCAAATAAGTCAATGCTATTAGTTCATCTAAGAGTCCGATATTCAGCCACTTAATCAGCCAATATTAGAGGTGATCAGTCACTAAAGCCAAATAGCTTACCAGTCGCCTGTTCAGCCGAACCAGCAGAACGTCAAACCAGTCGATGAATACTCACTCCCCTTCGTCGTGGAATGGGGGGGGGGTGAATGCGAAAGACACAGACAGATAGGAAGCGAGAGTGAGGTTGAGTGACAGATACAGACAGAGAGAATGTGCGAGAGAGAGCGAGAGGGAGAGAGAGCGAGAGAGAGAGAGCGAGAGAGAGAGAGATAAAGAAAGAGAGAGAGAGAGAGAGAGAGAGAGAGAGAGAGAGAGAGAGAGAGAGAGAGAGAGAGAGAGAGAGAGAGAGAGAGAGAGAGAGAGAGAGAGAGAGAGAGAGAGAGAGAGAGAGAGAGAGAGAGAGAGAGAGAGAAAGAGAGAGTGAGAGAGTGAGAGAGAGGGAGAGAGAGGAGGGTGAAAAGGAGGAGCCCCCCTATCTCTTCCACCTCCCTCCTAACCCCGGACGCGCTCACACGCACGCACGCGGCCAGATCTGAGCGAGATAAGCAGGGTTCCAGGAAGATCACAGCGGCGGCGTCATCTTGGCCACCAGGAGCTGCATCAGGCTGGGCGGCGGGCGGCGGGCGCGGGCGCGGGCGGGGTCCTCCTTTTCACTCGGGTTGTGATCGCTCTCTTTTTGCCATGCTTTTATTCTTGTTGCTATGTCTTCTTTTTTGGGTGTGTTTTTTTCATATTCAAAACCATTTTTTGTTCTTTCCCCGTTTTCTTTTTATCTTTTAATTTTCACTTCTTTCTCTTCCTTGTTTCATTTTCTAGATGTCTTATTCTATACCTATTTTTCCTCTTTTACTGTAACTTTCCTTTATAACTTTTACTTCATTTGTGTCAATATCTTTTTCCTGGTTACCTTCTTTTCTCTTTCTTTTTTTTCATTAATGCGATCTGGTTTCCGTTTCAAGGATTTTTTTTCTCTCTCTCTCGTCTTTTGTTTTCTTCTTCTCGGCCATATTTTCTCATTTACCACCATCGCTATTATCATTTTGTTCTTTCTCTTGCTGCTCGCTGTCATCTTCCTCGACGTAAAAATGCTGACGTCATCCATAGGCAAACTTCCCCTCCCCCTCCCCCTCCCTCCTACCTCCTCTCCCTCCCCTCTGACTCTCTTCCCCCTTCTTCATTTCCCCTCCCCCTCTCATCCCCTCCCCTTCCCCTCATCCACACCAACCTCAGAAAAAGGGAAGGGGGGAGGGGGTACGAGTCTGTACTTTGTACTCATTGTTTCTCGCCGATCTCCCCCTTCCCCATCTTCCCTCTTCCCTTCTCCTCCTCTCCCCACCCCTTCCCCCTCTGCCCCTCTCCCCACCCCTCCCCTCTCTCTCATCCCCTTCCCCCTCTGCCCCTCTCCCCTCCCCCTGCTTCTGTTCAGCTCGTGTTTTTTCCATCTCTGTCAAGATCTAGATTGTTCTGTCATGTTCTCCTTTGGCTCAGTCGTTCTGTCCGTTTGTCTGACTCCAGGCGGCGTGTTTGCATATCCTCCTATTTGTCTGGGTGTTCTTTGTCTCTCTCTCTCTCTCTCTCTCTCTCTCTCTCTCTCTCTCTCTCTCTCTCTCTCTCTCTCTCTCTCTCTCTCTCTCTCTCTCTCTCTCTCTCAATCCCTCATATCCTTCATCGCTCCATCCCTTCATGCGATATCCCCCGCGGTACGAGCGCGCAGCTGCGACACCTGTTCCCCGCGAGAGCCCAACAGGTGCGCGTGTTTGCGACCTCGTCCGTCGCTTTATGGTCGTCCCCGCAACACACAATGGTCGCCAGTTTTGTCTGTTTGTTTGTAGTTCTGTCTATTTGTTCTTGTATCCTGTCTTCCAAAGCTTGGTTTTGCTCGTTTT
>NW_028236746.1:0-10000 GCF_977035675.1 Penaeus japonicus | reverse complement strand
TACTTCGCATTTTTAAAAGGCAAATGACCGACGATCTACTCAGAAGCCACTTATATTATATCAAGAATACTCCAAATTAAAGAAAAGGCAGCACTTGAGTAAGGCGAATACCATTGTTTTTTTTGTTACTAGTGTGGGCGGGGCTGGCTGGGGTGTTAAAGCTCACTAAATAATCAAGATCGTAATTGTTCAAGATCATGATTGCAGGAATACAGAAAGGGTACTTACGTACGTACATACACATATACATGTATAATTATATAGATGTGTATGTGCACACACACACACATTTATACATACACATGCCACATACATAAATATACATACGCCACGATTGTCTGGTGTACAGCTGTACGTGTAGTGTGTGTAGTGTGCCTTTATGTGTTAAAATGCGACTAATAGTATACAAAGAGAGAGAGAAGTAGACCGACAACGAAGAAAGAAAAAGGGAGAAGGAGAGGATATTATATAAAGTACTGCAATTCATCATTTTGTATTACTTAAAAAACGAAAAGCAACAGATATATCGGTAGATAGATATAACATTATATATAATGATATAAGCTACTTATATAAGCATATAATATATATTTATCAGGTGCCTGTGATGTGTGTAGA
The DNA here is from genome assembly GCF_977035675.1 of Penaeus japonicus. Classification (NCBI taxonomy): domain Eukaryota; kingdom Metazoa; phylum Arthropoda; class Malacostraca; order Decapoda; family Penaeidae; genus Penaeus; species Penaeus japonicus. The sequence goes on along the minus strand of NW_028236746.1, from coordinate 9,382 downwards.
TGTTCCTAACCGTGTGTGTGCGGGTGTGTTTGCAGATTGATACACCACACACACACATATATATATATTATATATATATTATATATATATATATATATATAAATATAATAACTATATACTACACACACACACACACACACACACACACACACACACACACACACACACACACACACACACACACACATATCTTCATCTATATATACTTGACAACTCAACCTTAATCACAGATAAGTGATGACCTATGATATATCAAATCAATTCCATACGATATTGATTTTAATTCACCAATTAAGTTCAGCTCCCTGAGACGGAACTGGTCAAATACGGGATTCACTCGGTGTCTGTACAGCCAGCTTGAATTATTAAATAAAATCGACTCACAGAAACTTGCCCTTCTAAAACCATTTCAGATTTCTGTATCGACAAGCTATATACCACTTCCAGACCTAGGATTTCGCCTGTCATCTCGAGTTTATCAAAAATAAATGTTACATAAATAGAGCGCATTATGGGGTAATAGCCACTACTGTATTCAAATCAAATAATGATGAGGATTGGAGAAAGATAAACAAATGGCTTAATCGATTTAATGAAACAAATTTAATAATGTGTACATCTTTAGGAAATTATTAATAGGAGCGAAGTAAAAGTAGATTTGATAATGAATTATGATAATGATGATAATAATAATGATGATAATGATAATTCAAATCCTCATTACTGTAATTATCATTATCAGTATCATTATTATCATTATTTTATTACCAAAATTGAGCTTAGTAATTAGTGAATTACTTTGGCGATTAGACATATATCACCGGCATAGAAAGCCCCATACAGCTCAAAACCCTGAGATTCTAGTAAAAAATAAACTTTTAAGAAGGGCCAAGTGAACAATATACAGGATCAACTTAAAGATGCTATGACATCATACTAAAGTTCAATCATACAATAATAATGATGATAATACTAATAAAACAGTTATAAATAGAATGTTAACGACGAATGAAACGACGAATAAATGAAACCACTAAACCAAAAGAAAAGAGAAAAAAAAAAAGGCACTGACCACACTAGTCCATCGGCTAGACCTTTTCCCATCAGTAAATTTAATTCTTCTTTACTGTCTGTACACATACCCACTACCACCGGATTGGGTAGGATGGGTGTTTCAGTGCTTGGTTGATAAGAGCTTAATTAATATGCACAGTTGTGCAGCCGATATACATTGCACTAATCAGTCACATTGTTTTGAGAAGACACGCACGCGGGCCGCCCGCCCCCGGTCGCGGCCCCCGCCTCCGCCCCCTCAGATAAACGAGCCATCCCATTAAAGAGGTTAATTAGCATCTCGAGAGGTAAGCACGGGGCATGCTATATATATACAAATATATGTGTGTATGTTATTGTAGTCCAGAGTAGTAACTCATCACCACATGCACCACACGAGCACACAACACACACACGCCGCACAGTAGTATAGCGATATATAGTATATATATATTAGTATATATATATTAGAGATTTCGTAGTTAGGTAGAGAACATATATGTTATATGTATATATATATATAAAATAAACATATTATGCGTATATTTAATAGTATAAATTTATAGGTATATTATATACATATATATAAGATGTATAATATACGCATACAGAGGAAGATATGATAGAATATTATACATATATGCAAATGCTCTGCACTCAGTCTCTAGATAAAATAAATATAGTATCTAAATCAGTAAATATCTATGCGGTGCAAATCAGTGCGAAGTAGCTTAAGTAGCTGTAGGTAGCATAGCAAGGATAGATGAGATGTATATAAAATCGGTCTAGTATCATATATAAGGATATCATATATATAATACTATATATTATATACTGCTCTAATCAAGTCTAATAGTCTCTCGTGGGGGGTGGGGGGGGGTGGGTGGGGGGGGGGGGGGGGGGGGGGGGGGGGGGGGGGGGGGGGGGGGGGGGGGGGTGTGTGGGGGAGGTGGGGGTGTGGCAGTATCTGCGAAAATATACTCTCCTATATCACTCCTATATCTATATAAGTCACAATAGGATCTCGATGATTGTTGGTGTGTGTGTGTGAAGAGTGAGTGTAGAGAGCAGAATACCTATCATAACTCACCTCTGTATCTCTTATCTATCAATAGTCACCTCATCACTCACGCCTCCTCTGGGCAAACCTCCATCATTGAATCTGAATTATATTCACTGACCACACCCCACTTGACACTCACACAAACACACACACACACCGTCTAACACCAGCACACACGGACTAACTTACACAAACACCCACTCACGATCTCTCTCGACAGCGTCCACACACTGCACCACTCACTCACACACACAGCGGAAAGTCCAATGAGGCGAGGCGCGATTACAAATAATTAGATACCCACGAGGAGCCGCTGGCGCGCGAGCATATAGATATATCACTCGCACATGTAACGCGGTCCCAGGCCCGGGACTCACGCACCCGCGTACATATAGTCCAATCTAGAATTAAATGCTTTACAGATGGCATTCTACCGATCGCCTTATCCTCGCACATGTGATGATATATATATATAGTAGAAAATGCATATATAAATATATAGAAACGACACAATAAAAACTAAATAAGTATAGTAATATATATAAAACGAGTCGTATAAATGTTCCTTACTATATAAACCTAAATATATCAGGAACATATATAAAGTATAGTATACATATGAAAAATGTCGTAGTATAGTATATACGAAATACATATATAAGAAAATTGAAATAAAAATATAGTTGATTTATATATGATAGGAATAGTAAAGTATATCTCCAAACAGTGCGGGACGAAGTCATAGGATAGTATATATGATAACTATAGTAGAGGCAGAATCTATATATATAGTATAAAGGATAGATATATATTACGTATCTCTTACTACTTCTTCAAACATTGTCGTGCAAATATGTATTTTCTAATATATACCATCTATGATATAAAGGAATAGTATTATAAATAGTATATAGGTATGGGTAGTAGCACACCCACATAAAGAATAATCTCTAATCGTATAGAATCTAAATAAAGGGTATATATAGTATATATATATGTAACGACCCACACAGGCAGCACCAGTATATCGCAGTATAACTAGGGTACGAGCGTATCTGAAATCGCTATATATAAATATATATATAAGTGTGTTGCTGTGTGTGTGTATTGTGGTGTAGGGTGTGTGTGTGTTGTGTGTGTTGTGTAGAGTATACATAGAAGGGAAGCGATAGATATGCTAAAGAGATAGTATATCGTATATATATATATATATGTAGTAAAACATAGAATGTACATGATATACATACATATAAATCTACTACGATATATAAATAGTAGGTAAATATATATGCGTATATACATATATCTATCTGCTTAGAGGTTATATAAATTGTAGTACACATAGTAGATGATATAGACTAGGTGATATATATATATATATATAGTATTATATATATGTATGATATATATTGTATATATATATATATTTATGACACATACATACATACAAACATATATATATATATATATATATATATATATTTATATATAAATATAATATAATATATATAAATATATGTATATAAATATAAATATATATATATATATATAAGTAACTATATCTATATATATAAATATATATATATATAACTTCACACACACACTCAAGATATAGTGAGATAGAGTAGAGTATAGATTATAGTTAATGAGATATGATAGTGTGTGTGCGGAGTGTTGTATATAAATATATATAAATCTAAATATATATCTATATATACTAAACTATATCATATACAGAATACATACTTTAACATACATATATTTTAAATATATTTATATATATATATATTAATATATATATATAATTATACATGTATGTATGTATGTGGTGTGATGTATAATTATATATATTATATTTATATATATATATATCTATATATATATATTTGGTATATGAAATAACACACACACACACACACCACCACATATTATATTATATATATATATATATTTATAGATTATATTCTATCAGAATGATATATATATAATATCGGGTATACATAGATATATATTTATATATATTATATATATATTAATATTTATATATAACATATTATAATCATATATATATAAATATATACTATATATAAAAGGTATATGAATAGTATATACTATAAATATATATATATATTATAAATATGTATGTATTATGTTTAATATATATATATATATATATATATATATATATATATATATATATATTTACGTATGTAATTTGTGTGTGAGTATGCTTGTGTGTGTATGTTCACGTGTGTCCGAGAGCTCGTACCTGCTTGCGTGCATGCGAGTACGCCTAAACCTTTTCCTCCCAAAGCGAGCGGGCCTTTCCCCATAACGCCAGCTAAATACCAATAGAGTTACGTCATCCCCTTCCATACTCTTCTCTACGTGGGTACCGTCGGGCACGCACGCTGTGTTTTCTTCCGCGTGTCCCGAACCCGAATCAGAGCTCGATATCTGAACAGCTATCTCGTATAATTTATTCAGACTTGGAACATGTGGAAATGCATGATCTGCTCGCCCTTCCAACCCCACTAAATGTTGGTTCTACAAATCATAGAAAAGAGAATGAGAGAGAGAGAGAGAGAAAAAAAACGTCAGTTAATATATTAATGTTTAAATACCCACGTCGGATTCCACAGCAAAGTACCGCTTTCTCGAAGTAAATAAAAACGGATATATTATAACGGATGAGCCCTCTTTCTCTTACCTTTCTCTCTCTCTATCTCTCTCTCTCTCTGTTTCTTTTATCACATACTTATACAATGTAGCATGACCTATTAGAAATCCATCGCTTAATTGGAACGCATTAGAAAATGTTGCTAATAAATAGCGATGTGGCAACTGTGTGGACCGTGAGACCGGGTTGCTTGGGTCAGCGGCCAGTTAGTATCTCAACAGCAGCCGTCGCGAGAGGGCGTATGTCGGAGCTCTCGGCGACCCCGTGGAACGCATAGCCGCAAATCTACCGTGTTCTTGTGTCCTGTTTCTGTTTTCTTAATCTCGTGACGGTTTAGAGATGTGGATTTATATTTCGCCGAGACTGAGTTTATCCTCGTGACATTTCTACAGCGTGTTTCGCACTAGGAAACTTTTATTATTATAATTTGGTTGTGTGTTGTGTCGTGTGTTCTTTGACCTGTCAAAAAGCTTTCTGTTATGAGAGCGCGACAGTTTTGTACATGCCTATTGCATTGTGATATAGTGTTCACTGTCACGTAGATGCATCCCGAGTTCGAATCTATAAACCAGTAGCAAATAACTGAAAATGAGATGACAATACGTACCATCGGGGAAAAGAGATGCCTCGCATGAGAACTGCTTGTGAAATTTGAAAAAAAAAGCAACAACAACAACAACATTGAGACAAAAACAGTATGACAAGATCTTATTAATGGGCATTATTGGATTTAGAGTGAAGTGGCCAAGGAGAAAGAAAAAATCTTCGTATCAATAGGTGATTGGCACTTTTCATCGCGACTGAAGGCAGTAAGTTATATTCTGTTTGTTTTCAGAATCACTCTTTTTTTTTTCTTTCTTTCTTCTGCTTCTTCCACAGGTTCACTTTGATTGATTCGTCCTTGCTTGTTTGTTTACGTGTTTGTTTGTTCACTCAGGTTCACGTAATCAGTAGCAACATGATTAGAAAACAATGATTGATCCTTTATTAGCATTGATATATCTAATGTTATTTTATTGGCACATTTGCTAAAAGGATAAGTCTTCAATGTGCATACATACTGTGCATGATATCTTTTGCAAGTTTTATCGTAATCCGTATCGTATTGATTTGATTTTATTAATGTAATTGCTGATAGTGATAATGTGTCGTTGTTTATATTACTTTCATCGTAAGTATTACTTTTATCTCTTGCATTATTACTTTACGTTTGGTGATATTCGTAGGTTGTGTATTGTAGTGACGTGTGTGTGTGTGTGTGTGTGTGTGTTTGTATGTGTAAGTTTGTATCTCTCGCTCTCTTTCTCTCCCTCTCTATGTATGTATGTATATATATATATATATATATTTATATATATATATATGTATGTATGTATGTATGCTTTTTGTGGGTGTATGTGTGAGTGTACGTGTGTGTATGCATGTGTATGTGTGTGTGTGTAGGTGGGTGGGTGTAGAGAGAGACAGAGACATAGAGAAAAAGAGAGAGAGACAGAAATAGAATGAGAAAGAGAGACAGAGTGAGAAAGGGAGAGTGTTAACTACATTGTATTCGATACTTTTATACTATTTTTTGATCAATACTATAGCACATTAACAAGAGTTCTAGGCAGTCTGTCTTAATGCATGGTAAGGTAGGAATGTAAAGTAGAGGACCTGAAACAAAAAACAAAAAAGATTATATATCTATCATCGATGAAGGAGATTCATATGCTTCCTTTATTAGCTCACAAAGGGATTACAAAAATTACAATAAACTAAAGTACATCATACACAGAAAGAAGAGAGAGAAGGAGAGAGGCTGCGAGAATGAGAGGGAGGGAGGAAGAGAGAGAGAGAGAGAGAGAGAGAGAGAGAGAGAGAGAGAGAGAGAGAGAGAGAGAGAGAGAGAGAGAGAGAGAGAGAGAGAGAGAGAGAGAGAGAAAGAGAGGAAGAATGGGAGAGAAAAAGAGACAGAGGGAGGAAGAGAGAGAGAGAGAGAGAAAGGGATGGAGAGAGAAAGAGAGAGAGAGAGAGAGAGAGAGAGACAAATAGAGGAAGAATGGGAGAGAAAAAGAGAGAGAGGGAGGGAGGGAGGGAATGAGAGAGAGAGAGAGGGAGAATGTGAGAGAAAAAGAGAGAGAGGGAGGGAGGGAGGGAATGAGAGAGAGAGAGAGAGAGGGAGAATGTGAGAGAAAAAGAGAGAGAGGGAGGGAGGGAGGGAATGAGAAAGAGAGAGAGAGAGAGAGAGAGAGAAACACAAAGACGAAGAGAGAAAGAGATCAACCATATAAGCGTCCGTTTGCTTATGCCATATCATCTAAAGAAGAAAAGGTGAGAAGCGGGAGAGAGAGAGAGAGAGAGAGAGAGAGAGAGAGAGAGAGAGAGAGAAAGAGAGATGAAACGTATACAGTTTCGTCAGCAACCCTCCGAATGGCAGTCTGACATGATATTTCCCGCGCACAGTTAAGCTCTTCTCTCTCTCTCGCTCTGCCTTGCTTCACAGTACCCGTGGCTGTGATGCTGCACGGCCCTCAGGTATTTTTGCTTTTCTTCTTCTTTTTTTCTTTCTTTTTTTTAATTTCATTGCAGTCATGGAGATTTATCTGCTTTGTCCTCTAGGCTTACTGATTTTTTTTAAATTTAAATTTCTGTTACTATTACTATTATTGTTATCATTGTATTCCTTGATATATGCTGCATCAGGTTTATTGCTGCGTTGATGTACGATGATAAAGACACACAGGAAAAAATGCTTGCGAGAGGAAGCGAAAGAGATGTATTGAAAAAAAAGAACAAAAACACTAACAGGCAAGCAAACGAAATGGGTGAAATGCGTTCTTGCATATGATTCTTTTCTTTTTTTCTTTTTGTTTCAAAAAACAAGGTTCGTTTTCGTCCCCGATCTCTTTGAGTAACTAATCTACGCTCTTTCCCTTTCTTTATCACTTTATTACTTCGTGTGACGTGAATGCGGTCTCTAGAATGAAGAAGATAGGGAGAAGAAAAAACAGAGAGAGGGGGAGATACACACAGCGAACAAGGGGAGAAAAGCGAATGCAAGAAAAGGTGTGTGGAGGACAGAGAAAAAGAGAGAGAGAGAGAGAGGAGGGGGGAGAGGATAGAGTGAGAGAGAAAGGAGGAGGGGAAAGAGAGAGAGAGAGGAGGGGAGGGAGATAGAGTGAGAGAGAAAGGAGGAGGGAAAAGAGAGAGAGAGAGAGGAGGGGGGAGAAGATAGAGTGAGAGAGAAAGGAGGAGGGGAAAGAGAGAGAGAGGAGGGGGAAGAAGATAAAGTGAGAGAGAAAGGAGGAGGGGAAAGAGAGAGAGAGAGAGAGAGGAGGGGGAGAAGATCGAGTGAGAGAGAGAGAGAGAGAGAGAGAGGCGAACCAACACTATGTATACCGAATACACACACGCTACCAAGAGTGCAAAAGATACACAAACATACACACACTAATACACGCACACAAAGCAGTAAAAAAAGGAACAGAAAATATAGCGATTCAATTAGTCAGCAATAGCGAGACAGAGAGAGAGAAAGAGAGCGAGAGGGAGAGAGGGAGAGCGAGAGAGGGAGGGAGAGAGAGAGAGAGAGAGAGAGAGAGAGAGAGAGAGAGAGAGAGAGAGAGAGAGAGAGAGAGAGAGAGAGAGAGAGAGAGAGAGAGAGAGAAAGAGAGAGAGAGAGAGAGAGAGAGAGAGAGCGAGAGAGGGAGAGAAAGAGAGAGAGAGAGAGAGCGAAAGAGAGAGAGAGAGAGAGAGCGAAAGAAAGAGAGAGAGCGAGAGAGAAAGAGAGAGAGAGAGCGAAAGAAAGAGAGAGAGCGAGAGAGCGAGAGAGAGAGAGAGAGAGAAAGAGAGAGAGCGAGAGAAAGAGAGAGAGCGAAAGAAAGAGAGAGAGCGAAAGAGAAAGAGGGAGAGCGAGAGAGAGAGAGAGAGAGCGAAAGAAAGAGAGAGAGAGAGAGAGCGAGAGCGAATTACTAGCCGCTTCCTCACACATTCGAAGCTCCACAAGAATACAATAGAACAGTGGCGGAAGGACCCTCGGAGCTTGCACTGTATAGAGACATGTGGTGCCAGAATTGTGTTACGCACTGCCTGCTTCCTCTGAAACATTTCTCTATCTCACACTTTTTGTTTTTGTTCCGGGGGGTGAGGGGGAGGGGAGGGCGGGCGGGTGGGGCTGATTTTTGACGAAGATGAGATATGTAGGTAACATGTCTTTGTTTTTTGTTTTTTTTCTTTTTCGTTCGTTTGTTATTATGATATGTATATATTTTGTATTTTGTCATGCTGATATGATGTGTTTCTTGTTATCTCGTTTCATATTTCGATGATGTAAATGTCTGAACGTATGCAAAATGCACACACGTTTACACACACTCTACCACGTACACACATGTGCGTCCTGATGTATGTGTGTGCACGCGTTTGTGTGTGTGCGTGCTTGTTCCTGTGCATGTAAAATTAACCAGTTAGAAACATGATTCTTGAATGACCCGATCTTTACAGAACTCTACGGATGATTCTCATAAAATATCAATACCTCTCTCTCTCTCTCTCTCTCTCTCTCTCTCTCTCTCTCTCTCTCTCTCTCTCTCTCTCTCTCTCTC
>NW_028236744.1:0-13924 GCF_977035675.1 Penaeus japonicus | reverse complement strand
CGACATTAACTTTTTTTTGTATACTACCTAAGAGAAATAAGAGATATAGTCGTCTCATAATTGGACAAAAAATGATATACTATCAAATAAAAGATACAAACAAGAATACTCATAGAAATTAAGAAAAAAATTAAAACCAAAACCACATTATTAAATATATCTTTTTATTTACGACATTTTCACCGCCAGGACACATAAGAAATCGTGTCTTTTCAATTACTTCCTGAAGAACCGTACATGTTCATCGAACATTTTTGCCATTCTTGGAAAAAAAAAAGGGCAATATAGGATGTATTTTGTTTTCGTGATCGGTTACTTCGTTTATGACAATACATTGTTCCATATGTAATAATACATTCCGTTTAAAAACTTGTCAATAAGTACTATAATTAATAATGCAATATTTAGTAAATATAAAATTTCACAATATAAGATATTTTATAACATAAGTATTATTGCGCCAGAGAGAATTTTGAAGATGTCGGCGAGCTGCTTTAATCCTTTTTCTCTTTTTCCGTTCTTCACTATTAAAGATGGGAGTAGAGAAATCCGTAACAATAGATTGTAATCGACTCCTTCAAAGTCTTCAAAAATAATTGTGGTGCGTAAAACATTAATCCCTAAAAAGATAAAAATTTATAAGTAATGGATAAACTTTTGCAATTCAATAATGTTATCAATAAATAGTGTTATTATAAAGAGATAAATCACCTGAAGAAACAGCATATATGGTACCCATTGATTAATAGGCATGGTAGGTTATCGTATCTACCCGATTATAGTTGCTAATTCAGGAAAATGCGTATCTAAAATTAAAAAAAAAGCACAAATATTATATATACTAGTCTGCAAAATAAAATACATCAAATGTTTTATAATATACATAAAAATATAAATGTAAATGACAGTCTACCTCTTTCCTTGTATATACGATTCGGAAAAGTAAATGTGAGTATGAATCCAACAATATAGTATTGATAACCTTATCACTTAGCTTGGGATTAGTGCGATCAACAATACAGCTGAAATATATATATATCTTTATATATTATTATTATAACATTATTATTGATATTTCATACTAATAAAATTTTTATAGACTAATAAACAACAATGATAACACCATTATTGATATATAAGGTATCAATATCACATTAAATATAATGTATCGCCACCCCCCCCCCCCCCCCCCCCCCCCCCCCTAACTCTTACCTTATTGGATCACCCAACAAGGGTATTTGTGGGTAACAATCAAAACAGAACGAAAAAAGTACAGTAGTTGTTCACTCGTATAGTGTAACTTTGACATTATATTTTTCAATGTCTGCATTCCGCTTTCCTTGTAGTATTCCACGTAATGTTGGATAATAGTCCCAAAGAAGCCATTATAATAAAACTTTATTATCTATAAATTAAAAAAAAAATTTACTATTATAAAATTAAAATTATATTTTTATTTCCTTCATATAGCTATATATATATATATTATATAATTATATGTATGATAGCCTTCTTCGCGGATACATACATATTATATATGATTATTAGTATAAGTATAAATTACCGTGATTTTATTAAAAATATTTTTTTTACTTTATACACATTCCAAATAAACACGTACTGCTTTTAAAGCTAATTAAATACGGCATCTTTTTCGGAGTACAGATACCCATATACTAAATAGAGCATATAGCCCCACTCATTATTATCACATATTTATGTCACCCGTAGATTTCTCCTCCGTTTTACCAGTTGGAGGCTATACTGAAATAAATTATAATGATGCTGATACATATTCAAGAAATAAATTATTGCAAACAACAAATTTCTTCATTAGTTGCTTTTGAGCCCGTTACCTTATGCTTTTGTTAATATAACTAATGAAGGAATGATGGTTGGAAATCATTGGGTATTGAAGTTGAGAGAGGACAGGCAATTGCACCATTTTATAAAATAACTTATGATGTTGACAAAGGCTTGATGTTCCAAATTTTCTTGTCTACCGATAGATATTCGAGACAACACTAACGGTATCGGATCGTGTAACTTTAAAAAAACACCTGCTATTGATGTAAGTTTTGGATTAAAAAATGAAACATATACAGCTTGTGGGGATGCCTGTTATATTCTTAATAAGAAATAAGATCGCACATACCGGGCTCCCTAAAGCTAGTGGAAAATCTAATGATAAAGGGAGAGAATGGTATTTGTAATTATAATTAATCAGAATCTTTTGCTTTGGGAACCCTTCCCCAAAGTCTAGAGCTACTCAGTCTCTGTGATGTCATAAATGGGTAGTAATGACAAGTTTTGTACCTCACGCTTTGATGTTGTCGACCAATGGCCTGTATAATAACTTGGAAAATTACTAATGCTTACTGTCAATATTTTAAGAGATGGTTTAATAATAAAGAAATTAAAAAAAAAAAATGTCACCGTAGCTCGTGGATGAAAGTATTACATATGGCATTTGGCACAGCTATGAGCTAACGAGATTTTTTTCCACAAAATTGTAACATGATAAAAAACGCTAAAACTAGATTAGGTATGAGAAAACTCAATCTTAAAAAACCCAATGTTGAAAAGATTACAGAACCTAATACATTCATCATCAGTTCATATCATTCATCATCATCAATGGCCATAAAGTTATACGATATTCATTGGGGGACGGGGGGGGGTGGGAAAAAACAAAAGGCGTTAGCTGCTGTCGTTGATTTACTGGCGTCATCAAATCCTTTCAGATAATGACGATAGCGAATCCTTAACCCTCGACATGATACATTATCCAATATATACTAAAAAAACTATAGATGACAGATACATTACAATCCCATAAAGAAGAGATATAGCGATACCACAGTATCCTATGAACGAAGGAGAAAAAACGATACCCCCCTTTAATTACATCAAATCTATAAATGCTAGCACTAAAGAAAGATGTAGTAAATTTTATAAAACAAATAAGAAAATAACAATAATAATAATGGTAGGAATAGTAAATATCAAATATGGAAAATATTGAAGAAAAAGTCCAGAAAATATTCATAGAGGTGTTAAATGGATTATTGCAGTAACATTGTAAAGTACACAATATTAGCTATTATGAGGCAAGACGATTGATACTCTCAAATATTTTACAGATGTGTAGAAAGGAAAGCTGTATACTATTTTCCGAGGCACTTCAAAATTTATAACTTTATATTCTAGATAAAAAATACAATATTACCAAATATACATCCAAATCATCACCATGATAATAACCGGTAATACTGTTCCTCTCCCCACAAAGGACCCATCTATTTTCAAAAATGATGATGATTTTAAAAATGTTATTGATGACCGTTAATAAAAAAATTTACCATCGGGTGAAAAATCGGCCACAACTTATTGAAGAAAAAACAAGCAAGACCACCATATATTATACAAATGTCAGAAAAAAAAAAAAATCGATAACCGATTCTAGTAATACGTCAATACACATTCCATCCACCTAGAGAATTTAGGTATTTATCCGTTCATATCACCAGATTAAAAAAACCTTAACCAATATTGCTTTTTCATTTATGGAACGATTTTTCAATGATATGATATCTACTGATTGGGCACGGTATAATAAAGATTTTTCCTACGATTAATAATTTGTTTTGTTGTGCTCATTGTTAAGACCAATATCCATACACAAGAGTTTATTCGTGTGAATGGCAAATTTTTGCCGAAAGTATCGTATTGAGAAACTATCAGTTCGTACAATAGAGACTCTGGCATCGAGAGGAGCACTAATGGCGGAAGATGCTTTGGTGACGGTTTCTCCAGGAAGGATGGGGTTTTTTTTTTTTTTTACTATCTACCGCCTCAACGACTTGCAGTGAGATTTCTTAGTACGAGGAGCACTCGTTAACCGCATTAGAGATATTTACAGAACTTGTAGCGTTGGTAGCAGGAATATTGGATGGGATTGGCATTCTTTTTATTGTAGGAAAGTATTTTTTTTTTTTTAGGTGTGTAATGGTATTAGATCTGGCATTGGAAACATGGGCGTGGTACGAAAATGTTATGACACGGAAATCCTAGCATCTCACGCGTTAAAAAATTATGTGACCGCCTTCAAATCTAGCAACGGATTTAACCATGGGGAAATAGCTCCGGTGACACCTAAAGACTTGATTGAGATTGCAATCAATTCAGAGATGAACAACGCGGATGAAAATGATCACAATACATCTAATGGTAACCACGGAAGATGATTACGAATCAGGTTTTAAAATACATATTTTGATGAAAAACCACTCGTCGGATCAAGGACTGATACGTTTTTACATAAGAAGCCTATTTCGAATATCTCGGATACAAAGACTATGATACAGTTTAAGGACAACTTTATCCAGAAGACCAATGCTACTGTCACTGACTTTTTTTAGAAGGAGGTAAAGAAAATATTATAAAGTTATTACATACTGGTTCAAATATACTGATTATGGTAAGCTATAACGCGTCACGTGTTAACGGCTTATAATCTGGAGAGTAAGAAGATAAACACCATTTTACCCGATTAAATTCATTACAAGATTCAAGCAATACAGCTAAAATGGACAGTGTTAGCGCTGGTGTAATATTGTTAATAGGGTCTTTATTTCTCTATATTTTGCCATTTTTACATCACAGATTAAATGAAAATTGCTAAACAATTGTGTTTTTTATATACGTTTACTCGTTTACATATTTCTAATTTAGAAAATCATACCTTGCGGTAATCAAGACAAAATTAATTATTCATGATTTTATTTAAAAATTCTTTATTATTCAATTTGAATGAAACGAATTTAATGAATTACAAAGATGTTGATAAATTGAAAGCAATATTCTGCCTCTATTAGATATTTCTTTTCAGAGTTCACCAAACCATATACTAATTATCTTTTAACTCGATGAACAGTTAGAATAATACATTATATATATATGATTAAAAACTGACACCAGTGGCCTGAGGTATACGTTCAGACTACAAGATTTTGCCGAAGAATGATTTTTATTATTTTGTTTTGATTGACCTTGTTCGTTGTTTCTCCTGTCTTGGTGGTACCCAAATTGCCCCTATGTTTTTTTTTAAAGAAAAATAAACAGTTTCCTCCAAAGTCGAGATTGTGCCCTCATCTGTTCATGATGTAATGGAATCTAATGATTTAGGAAAAGAAAAGAATGTCCTATGATAAAGACACATTCAACAGGCATATGAAAAAAAAAGAAATGCATAGTGTATAAATATGTTTCACTGAAGAAAGAGATATAATGTTTTTTCCGTGCAAATATATGATTGCTTGTGGAGAATGTGTTTGCGTGCTTGCAAATATGTCCCATCTATAAAAGAGAGAATTGAATATGTGGTTAAATGTGATGTATCTGTGCCTCTTAGTAATGTTATTCATATTAATATATTATGTATTATTTGAATTATTTATTTACCAAAGACACTGGACCTTTGTATATATGACATCTGTACATGTACAAATGTATTATATTTATATATATATTGAGATAATAAAATGTTATCTTGACGATGAGGGTTAATATTACTAAACTAATAATGTAACAAAAAACTTATGTAGGAAGCAGTTAGGGACATATAATTATTATATATAATTTCATTTCTTAACAAACATATTAAATCTAAGCTTGCATCTATTTATTGAAATACATTATATATATATATTATTATTTATATATCTATATATTATATATATATATATATACTATTGTTCATTATTAGTATTAGCCTGAGAAGAGTCTAAAAACATAATGGAATCGACAATGGAGTATTTTACATGAAGAAGACGATAGGGGTACATTCAATCTAAGTTTATGAAGCGACGACTTCCATTAACACTCGGTTATACGGCTAAAGCTGGATTCATTCATACCGACAACGATGTCAAGTGTTTTCTTTGTGAAAACATGAAAAAATATCTTAGGATCAGAATGGATATTATAAAGATTCACAAGAGAGAAGTCCAGGGGTGTTCGGTATGCACAATTCATTACATGGCTTGAGAATCTTCAGAAATCCAAAAAGAAAATACTTAAGACATTTAGTTATTCGGACATATTCCTAATGGGAAATGTTATACTGTTTTTAAAAAGGGAAGAGAAGATTTCGACTACAAACTATTATTGATTGGCCACTGGTTTGGATATCTCGTTCAAACTTAGCTGATAATGGATTTTATTATACAAGGGATATATGGACCATGTTGAGAATGCGACTTCTGTAGAGGAGTAATCGAGTCGTGTCCGGTTTGCGCGGTGCGTGAGTTCGGGGGGGGGAGTTAGTGAGAGTGAATTCGAAAAGAGTGATATAATAAGAGAAGAACATGATTTGATAAGAGAAAAACATAAACACGTATCTCCCAATTGCCCCTTTATAAATGGGCATAAAACAGAAAATGTTCCCCAAATTTTCTCAAATATCTTTGAAATATATTCAACAAGAAAAGACAATCCTAATTACAAATATATTCAACAAGAAAAGACAATCCTAATTACAAATATAAGTCGATGAAAGCTGAAAATAATTTTTATATCCCCTATTATCCTTGTTCGGAGAGGGATTTTTCGACAATAGAAAAAAGACTAGCAAGCTTTGAGAAGTGGCCTGATTGTCTAGTTCAGAAACCACAAGATCTCGCCGAAGCAGGATTCTATTATGATGGTGTGGGTGACCAGGTTCATTGTTTCCACTGTTGTGGTGGTCTTTGGCAATTGGGAAAAAGAGGATATACCTTGGAATCAACACGCCAAGTGGTATTCAGGACTGTCCTTATCTTTACTTAAAGAAAAATATATAAAAAAATATATTGAAAATAAAAATATAATGACAATAAAAATAAAAATAAAAAAGACCTTAGGATATAGATGAAAGATTATATAGGAGGAGGCCTTGACGGAATTGAATAGTAGCGAACTCTTGATGGAATTAGATATTGTTAATGTGTAAGTAAAAAAAAAAAAGTAATAGGTTATTCCATAAAATATCGCTAAAGGGGACTATGAGGAGACAGGTGACCAGTACTGGTTGGACCCTATTTAAGATTAGATGAATATACTTGATGACATGAATCAATTGTTGACAAAGAGTTCCTAGAATTATGAAACCCGAACCCACAATCATAAGTACTATCATAAGTCACCTATCTAGTGAAACAAAATATGCATATATTCGGTCACTTTTATCTAAAATAGAGTCTAATCTTTCAGCTACAAGTAACGATACTTTGAATGCAACCTTACCATATAAATCAGAAAACACTAAAAATCCTACATCTCTATGATACCATAAGATGATATATATATCTAATGTGTATTATATAAATTATATAACATATATAAGATTGTGTAAAATATATAAATAAAATAAATAAAATATATAATATCATAATTCTGAATATCATTAATCTGATTTATATCCTGAGTCGGGGATACATGATTATATATACATAGAAAAGCTTGTATCTTTTTAATGAAAAACAATACATGTTCATTGTCAGTACTATTTGAGAAGAGTCTACAAACATAATGAAACCGACAATGGAGCAATTACACGAAAAAAATAAAACGATTTTGGATACATTCAATCTTATTCCTATCAAGGAACCATATCCCATTGACACTCGGTTACTGGCTAAAGCTGGATTTATTTATACCGACAACGATGTAAAGTGCTTTCATTGTAATTTAAAGTTAGACATGAAGAATATCATAGGATCAGATGATATTATAAAGATTCACAAGAAGAAAAGCCCCGAGTGTTCGTTTGCGCAATCATTATATGGTCTTTGCAAAAATTTTCAGAAATACAAAAATATGACCTATAAAAGTATTCTTGTAAGTATCTTGTAGAAACTTGGCTTATTTTTATAAGGAAGGTCTAATGGGATAATAGGTTATGAAAGTGGTTTCAATTGTGAAAGAAAACGACTAGAATCTTTTATTGAATGGCCAATTGATTGGTTCGTGTGTCCTTCACAACCTTAGCTGCTGATGGATTTTATTTATTACGCAGGATAAAGGACCATGTTGCGTGTGCCTTCTGTAGGCATGTAATAATGGTGAATTCGAAAAATGCGATACAATGACAATGTACAGATAGAGAAAAACATAAACACAAATCCCAACTGTCCCTTTATAAATGGGCATAAAAACTCAATATTGAATGTTCCGTAAGCATTTTTTTCAAGATTTCTTTATCTATTATTCACGTGGTGACAAGAAGATGTATTCATCTCGAGCTGATGAAGCTCCATCGACACCTCCCTGGTTTATTCCCGATCCCACCCCGCCCAGACCCCTGCATCGCCCGTCTGGTACCCCCTACCCCTATCGCAATCTTGTTCGAAGAAGGAATATTCGACAATAGAAAAAGACTAGCACAAGCTTGAGAAGTGGCGCCTGATTGTCTAGTCCAAAATACCACGAGATCTGCGAAGCAGGATTCTATTATGAGGGTGTGGGTGACTATGTTTGCTTCCACTGTTCTGGTGGCCTTTGCAATTGGGAGAAAAGATGATATACCTTGGAATCTACACGCCAAGTCGGTACCCAATTTGTCTTTATCTTTATTTAGAGAAAGGTATAAAATATATTAAAATGAAAATGAAAGAAAAAGCCTTGGATATAGGTAAGATAATAGTGAAATTGAATAGTAGTGATCTCTTGATGGAATTGGATATTGTTAAATGTGTAGTAAGTATAGGTTATTCTATAAATATCGCTAAGAAGGACTATGAGGAAATCATATTATTTATACAGGTTGGCCTTATTTAAGATTAGATGAATATACTGATGACATGAATCAATGTTGATAAAGAATCCTAGAATTATGAAACCCGAACCACCATCAATCATAAGTCATATCATAATGAAACAAAATATGCATATATTCGGTCACTTTTATCTAAAATCGAGTCTAAGTTTTCAACTACAAGTAACGATATTTGAATGCAACCTTATCATATAAATCAGAAAACACTAAAAATCCTACATCTCTAGAAGCATTACTTGAAGCAGAGAGCACTGCAAATAACGGATGAAGATATATATCAGGGATTCAGGGATATTAGTTAATAATAGACGCAAAACTACTTTTTAATAATATGTCTAGATGATACCATAAGATAATAATGATATATATATATAATATTTATATATATATATAAATATGATATTATGTATCTAGTGTGTATTAGATAAAGTATATAACATATATAAGATTGTGTAAAATATATAAATAAAATAAATAAAATATGTAATATCATAATTCTGAAGATCATTAATCTGGTTGATATCACGAGTAGGGGACATATAATTATATATATATATATATATAATATATATATATATATATATATATATTATATATATATATACATAGAAAAGCTTGTATCTTTTTAATGAAAAACAATACATGTTCATTGTCAGTACTAGTTGAGAAAAGTCTACAAACATAATGGAACCGACAATGGAACTTTTAAACGAAAAAAAACGATTGGATACATTCAATCTTAATCCAATCAAGAGACCATATCCCATTGACACTCGGTTACTGGCTAAGGCTGGATTTATTTATACCGACAACGATGTAAAGTGTTTTCTTTGTCATTTAAAGTTGGATATGAAGAATATCATAGGATCAGAAGATATTATAAAGATTCACAAGAAGAAAAGCCCCGGGTGTTCGTTTGCGCAATCATTATATGCTTTTGAAAATATTCAGAAATTCAAAAAAAAACTATAGATAAAAAATCTTGTAGAGACTGGGCTTATTATTCTTATACGGAAGGTAATATTGGATTAATTTATGAAAGGAAACGACTAGAATCTTTTATTGAATGGCCAATTAATTGGTTGTCTCCTTCAAATTTAGCTGCTGATGGATTTTATTATACGAGGATAAAGGACCATGTTGCGTGTGCCTTCTGTAGAGTAAATATTGGTGAATTCGAAAAATGCGATACAATAAATACGATAAGAGAAAAACACAAACACAAATCCCCAAACTGTCCCTTTATAAATGGGCATAAAACAGATAATGTTCCCATTTTTCTCTCATATTTTGATACATCATATGGATATGAAGACAGACCTATCACATATATTTGTAGAGAAGATGATTATATAATTGGTATCCCCTATCAATCTTGTTCGAAGAAGGAATATTCGACAATAGAAAAAAGACTAGCAAGCTTTAAGAAGTGGCCTGATTGTCTAGTCCAAAAACCACAAGATCTCGCCGAAGCAGGATTATATTATGAGGGTGTGGGTGACTATGTCCGTTGCTTCCAATGTTCTGGTGGTCATTGCAATTGGGAGAAAGAGGATATACCTTGGAATCTACACGCCAGGTGGCGCCCAGATTGTCTTCATCTTTATTTAAAGAAAGGTATAGAATTTATTAAAAATGAAAATGATAAGGCCTTGGATAGGGATAGAGATGAAATTGATAGATGTGAACTCTTGTGGGAATTGGATATTGTTAAATGTGTAGTAAGTATGGGTTATTCCATAAATATTGCTAAGGAGACTATAAAAAAACATGTTAATGAAACAGGTTGGCCTTATTTAAGATTAGATGAATATATTGATGACATGGATCAAATGTTGATAAAGAATCCTAAAATTATGAAACCCGAACCACCATCAATCATAAGTCATATCATAAGTGAAACAAAAGATGCATATATTCAGTCACTTCGGTCTAAAATCGAATCTAAATTTTCAACTACAAGTAACGATATTTTGAATGCCACCTTATCACATGAATCAGAAAACACTGAAAATCCTACATCTCTAGAAGCTTTACCCGAAACAGAAAACATTGAAAATCCTACATCTCTAGAAGCCTTACCCGAAGCAGAAAACATGGAATGTGATATCGAGATTCTACAGACAGACCAGGATCCCACTGAAGAATGGATGAAATATATTTCAGGGAAACATGTTACCGATGAACATAGAAAAGAAGAAACAAAGACACCTGAACAGAAACGGGATAATCCCAAATGTGAAGTGTGTAAGAATAAGAACGCAAAGGTATTATTACTACCCTGTACACACATGGTCGCTTGTGAATCTTGTGTTATTGATTTGCCACGATATCCTAAGTGTCCTAAGTGTAAATGTGGTATCCTTCGTATAATGAAACCTATTACATTTTAATGATATTATGAATATATAACATTAATTATGAATCCTTACCAAGGATGACAAGCTGCTTTATAATATTATATTTAGGCAATATCATAAGATGATGATATAGATAAATAAAATATGATTAATATAAATCTGAATTATTTCCTGATATATATATCCTAAAATAATAAAATATATCTTGACGATGAGGGTATATTCCTAAACTAATAATCTAACAAAATATTATGTAGAGTCGGGGACATATATATATATACATATGTATATACATAGAAAAGCTTGAATTTTTTATTGAAATACGATACATGTTCATTGTCAGTACTAGTTGAGAAGAGTCTACAAACATAATGAAACCGACAATGGAGCCCTTACACGAAAAAAAAAACGATTGGATACATTCAGTCCTAATCCACTCACAAGTAACGATAATCTGAATGCCACATTATCACATGAATCAGCTTTACCCGAAACAGAAAACATTAAAAATCCTACATCTCTAGAATCTTTACCCGAAATAGAAGCCATGGAATGTGCTATCGAGATTTTACCCGAACCAGAAGACCTGGAACGCATTATCGAGATTTTACAGACCGCCCAGGAACCCAATGAAGAATGGACGACAAATAATTCAGAGAAATATGTTACCGATAAAACATAGAAGAGAAGAAAACAAAGACACCTGAACAGAAGCGGGATATTCCCAAATGTGAAGTGTGTAAAATCGAGAACGCAAATGTAGAATTACTATCCTGTGCACATGTGGTCGTTTGTAGATGTTGTGTTATTGGTTTGACATGTTGTCCTAAGTGTCATCGTAATATCCGTCGTAAAAGGAATCCTAATATATTTTAATATATTTCAACATTATATGTACAATTAAACATAAAAGTATAAATAATTAAGCGCGTAATAATAGCATGAATATATAATATTGATTATGAATATATGATTGAATATATATATATATATATATTTGTTTCGCGCTAACCAAGGATAACAAGCTGCTTTATAATATTATATCTAGGTAATATTACATAAAGGATGATATAGATAAATAAAATATGTATTAACATAAATCTGAATTATTTCCTGAGATATAAAAATGATACACAACGATGAGGGCATATGAAAATAATGGAACTTTTAAACTAGT
The DNA here is from genome assembly GCF_977035675.1 of Penaeus japonicus. NCBI lineage: Eukaryota > Metazoa > Arthropoda > Malacostraca > Decapoda > Penaeidae > Penaeus > Penaeus japonicus. The sequence goes on along the minus strand of NW_028236744.1, from coordinate 1,572 downwards.
GATCCGACATTAAAACGGATATAATATAGCCATTGTCATCACGTTAAGGACGGGGAGGACACCATCGGCATGTGCGTTCTGTTATGAAAGTAATGGAGTAATTTCACGAGGGTGATATACCAAAAGAATACATGATAATAAATATCGTCACTGTCCCACTCTTAGTGAAAATTATGTCTTTTATCCAGGTTTTTACTCAAAACCGAAGGAGAACAATATGACCCTTTAAAGAGTATATCCGATTATCCGGTCTTATACTTATTTCACACACGGCAACATCTCGTAGATTGAAACAATGTCTTTTAATAAAAAATTTTATTTGTGTCTTCTTTTTGTGCAGCCATGACAATATCGTCATTAAAAAACCACAGATCAATGCCCGAAGCTGGGATTTCTTAGTTATAAATATAAGTGGACCATGTCGTTGTTTTTCCTGTGGCGGTTAGAGTCTTCGTAACTGGAAGTAGTGAGGATATACCATGGATTGAACACCGCCAATTGCGTTTCCACAATGCCACTATCTTCTTTTTTAAAGGAACAGGTAAACAATTTAATGATAATGTTCAAAGACAAAAACAATACAATTTCCCGTTGATAGAAGCAGTGAACAATATATCAGCATCAAGACAATGGGAATATTGATGGAATTGGATATTGTCAAAAAAATGTAGAATAGCACATGGCGTATCACACACTACAATGTACATCAAATATACTCTTAAAAATCACAATTAAACAGAGCTTGTGCTCGGCCCTTACTAAGGGAAGAACCTGTTCATTAATGATATAACAAACGTTCAAGCTACGAATTAACGGTGTGGGATTCCACGGATGTTTCTGAAAACTTCAATTACGTTATTGTCTTCTAGACATACTTCTTCTCCTCCTTTTTTCACCAATCTCTTCGAGTAGGAATATTGTAACCACCCACATGTCAAGCATTTATACCCGAAGCAAAAGAACAATAAATACAGTATCGAGACTCTACCCAAAAAAATTATCGAAGTAATGGAAATAGATGACATCGAGAAAAAATGAATCAAATGAACTCTCGAATGCTTGTGGTCTCTTCATTACAAATCTAGAAAAAAAGAAACAAAGACACTGAAACAATTCCTAAAAAAGCTCAACGCAACAAGCGAATAGAAAATGAGTAGACCTTATATCATATGAGAAAAGAGAATTACCAACTAGTAAAAAAATGTTATGAAAAAAGATAAGATATTTCACATAATGGACACCTGAACAAACATTCAGGGACTCAAGTGTAACATGAAACCAGGATAATATAAAGGGAATTTCTCAAGATAATAAGGACCGATGGAAAACATTTAAACTATCACAATACTCCATTGATAAATGGCTAATACCTTTTGGCTGGATTATATTATTCTGTATTTTAACCACGTATGGTAGACTTACAACCCGATTTAAAAATTTTTTTTTATTTGAAAACCTTTTTTTTCTATTAACCGTTTTTTATGTCCAAAGATGTAAAAAACGACTTTAAAATTATAAAAAAAGGAATATCTTTTAAAAAATGAAAACTGAATTAAATTTTTTTATATTTTT
>NW_028236743.1:0-18077 GCF_977035675.1 Penaeus japonicus | reverse complement strand
AGCGGAACAGGGTGAGGATGCGCGGAACAGGGTGAGGATGCACGGAACAGGGTGAGGATGCACGGAACAGGGTGAGGATGCGCGGAACAGGGTGAGGATGCACGGAACAGGGTGAGGATGGGCGGGACAGGGTGAGGATGCGCGGAACAGGGTGAGGATGCACGGAACAGGGTGAGGATGCACGGAACAGGGTGAGGATGAGCGGAACAGGGTGAGGATGCACGGAACAGGGTGAGGATGCACGGAACAGGGTGAGGATGCACGGAACAGGGTGAGGATGCACGGAACAGGGTGAGGATGCGCGGAACAGGGTGAGGATGCACGGAACAGGGTGAGGATGCACGGAACAGGGTGAGGATGCACGGAACAGGGTGAGGATGCACGGCACAGGGTGAGGATGCACGGAACAGGGTGAGGATGAGCGGAACAGGGTGAGGATGCACGGAACAGGGTGAGGATGAGCGGAACAGGGTGAGGATGCACGGAACAGGGTGAGGATGCACGGAACAGGGTGAGGATGCACGGAACAGGGTGAGGATGCACGGAACAGGGTGAGGATGAGCGGAACAGGGTGAGGATGAGCGGAACAGGGTGAGGATGCACGGAACAGGGTGAGGATGCGCGGAACAGGGTGAGGATGCACGGAACAGGGTGAGGATGAGCGGAACAGGGTGAGGATGCGCGGAACAGGGTGAGGATGCACGGAACAGGGTGAGGATGCACGGAACAGGGTGAGGATGAGCGGAACAGGGTGAGGATGCACGGAACAGGGTGAGGATGCACGGAACAGGGTGAGGATGCACGGAACAGGGTGAGGATGCACGGAACAGGGTGAGGATGCACGGAACAGGGTGAGGATGAGCGGAACAGGGTGAGGATGCGCGGAACAGGGTGAGGATGCGCGGAACAGGGTGAGGATGAGCGGAACAGGGTGAGGATGCACGGAACAGGGTGAGGATGCACGGAACAGGGTGAGGATGCGCGGAACAGGGTGAGGATGAGCGGAACAGGGTGAGGATGCACGGAACAGGGTGAGGATGCACGGAACAGGGTGAGGATGCACGGAACAGGGTGAGGATGCACGGAACAGGGTGAGGATGCACGGAACAGGGTGAGGATGCACGGAACAGGGTGAGGATGCACGGAACAGGGTGAGGATGAGCGGAACAGGGTGAGGATGCACGGAACAGGGTGAGGATGCACGGAACAGGGTGAGGATGAGCGGAACAGGGTGAGGATGCACGGAACAGGGTGAGGATGCACGGAACAGGGTGAGGATGCACGGAACAGGGTGAGGATGCACGGAACAGGGTGAGGATGAGCGGAACAGGGTGAGGATGCACGGAACAGGGTGAGGATGCACGGAACAGGGTGAGGATGCACGGAACAGGGTGAGGATGCACGGAACAGGGTGAGGATGCACGGAACAGGGTGAGGATGCACGGAACAGGGTGAGGATGCACGGAACAGGGTGAGGATGCACGGAACAGGGTGAGGATGAGCGGAACAGGGTGAGGATGCACGGAACAGGGTGAGGATGCACGGAACAGGGTGAGGATGAGCGGAACAGGGTGAGGATGCACGGAACAGGGTGAGGATGCACGGAACAGGGTGAGGATGCACGGAACAGGGTGAGGATGCACGGAACAGGGTGAGGATGCACGGAACAGGGTGAGGATGCACGGAACAGGGTGAGGATGCACGGAACAGGGTGAGGATGAGCGGAACAGGGTGAGGATGCACGGAACAGGGTGAGGATGAGCGGAACAGGGTGAGGATGCACGGAACAGGGTGAGGATGCACGGAACAGGGTGAGGATGCACGGAACAGGGTGAGGATGCACGGAACAGGGTGAGGATGAACAGGGTGAGGATGCACGGAAGAGGGTGAGGATGCGCGGAACAGGGTGAGGATGCACGGAACAGGGTGAGGATGCACGGAACAGGGTGAGGATGCACGGAACAGGGTGAGGATGCACGGAACAGGGTGAGGATGAGCGGAACAGGGTGAGGATGAGCGGAACAGGGTGAGGATGAGCGGAACAGGGTGAGGATGAGCGGAACAGGGTGAGGATGCACGGAACAGGGTGAGGATGAGCGGAACAGGGTGAGGATGAGCGGAACAGGGTGAGGATGAGCGGAACAGGGTGAGGATGCGCGGAACAGGGTGAGGATGAGCGGAACAGGGTGAGGATGCACGGAACAGGGTGAGGATGAGCGGAACAGGGTGAGGATGCACGGAACAGGGTGAGGATGCACGGAACAGGGTGAGGATGCACGGAACAGGGTGAGGATGCACGGAACAGGGTGAGGATGAGCGGAACAGGGTGAGGATGAGCGGAACAGGGTGAGGATGCGCGGAACAGGGTGAGGATGCACGGAACAGGGTGAGGATGAGCGGAACAGGGTGAGGATGCACGGAACAGGGTGAGGATGAGCGGAACAGGGTGAGGATGCGCGGAACAGGGTGAGGATGAGCGGAACAGGGTGAGGATGAGCGGAACAGGGTGAGGATGAGCGGAACAGGGTGAGGATGAGCGGAACAGGGTGAGGATGAGCGGAACAGGGTGAGGATGCGCGGAACAGGGTGAGGATGCACGGAACAGGGTGAGGATGAGCGGAACAGGGTGAGGATGAGCGGAACAGGGTGAGGATGCACGGAACAGGGTGAGGATGAGCGGAACAGGGTGAGGATGCACGGAACAGGGTGAGGATGAGCGGAACAGGGTGAGGATGCACGGAACAGGGTGAGGATGAGCGGAACAGGGTGAGGATGCACGGAACAGGGTGAGGATGAGAGGAACAGGGTGAGGATGCACGGAACAGGGTGAGGATGAGCGGAACAGGGTGAGGATGCGCGGAACAGGGTGAGGATGCACGGAACAGGGTGAGGATGCGCGGAACAGGGTGAGGATGAGCGGAACAGGGTGAGGATGCACGGAACAGGGTGAGGATGCACGGAACAGGGTGAGGATGCGTGGAACAGGGTGAGGATGTGCGGAACAGGGTGAGGATGCACGGAACAGGGTGAGGATGAGCGGAACAGGGTGAGGATGAGCGGAACAGGGTGAGGATGCACGGAACAGGGTGAGGATGAGCGGAACAGGGTGAGGATGAGCGGAACAGGGTGAGGATGCACGGAACAGGGTGAGGATGCACGGAACAGGGTGAGGATGAGCGGAACAGGGTGAGGATGAACGGAACAGGGTGAGGATGCACGGAACAGGGTGAGGATGCACGGAACAGGGTGAGGATGAGCGGAACAGGGTGAGGATGAGCGGAGCAGGGTGAGGATGCACGGAACAGGGTGAGGATGAGCGGAACAGGGTGAGGATGCACGGAACAGGGTGAGGATGCACGGAACAGGGTGAGGATGAGCGGAACAGGGTGAGGATGCACGGAACAGGGTGAGGATGCACGGAACAGGGTGAGGATGAGCGGAACAGGGTGAGGATGCACGGAACAGGGTGAGGATGAGCGGAACAGGGTGAGGATGCACGGAACAGGGTGAGGATGAGCGGAACAGGGTGAGGATGCACGGAACAGGGTGAGGATGAGCGGAACAGGGTGAGGATGCACGGAACAGGGTGAGGATGAGCGGAACAGGGTGAGGATGCGCGGAACAGGGTGAGGAGGTGTGGAGAAGGGTGAGGATGCACGGAACAGGGTGAGGATGAGCGGAACAGGGTGAGGATGCCCGGAACAGGGTGAGGATGCACGGAACAGGGTGAGGATGAGCGGAACAGGGTGAGGATGAGCGGAACAGGGTGAGGATGCACGGAACAGGGTGAGGATGAGCGGAACAGGGTGAGGATGCACGGAACAGGGTGAGGATGCGCGGAACAGGGTGAGGATGAGCGGAAGAGGGTGAGGATGCACGGAACAGGGTGAGGATGCACGGAACAGGGTGAGGATGCGCGGAACAGGGTGAGGATGCACGGAACAGGGTGAGGATGCGCGGAACAGGGTGAGGATGCACGGAACAGGGTGAGGATGCACGGAACAGGGTGAGGATGCACGGAACAGGGTGAGGATGCACGGAACAGGGTGAGGATGCGCGGAACAGGGTGAGGATGCGCGGAACAGGGTGAGGATGAGCGGAACAGGGTGAGGATGCACGGAACAGGGTGAGGATGCGCGGAACAGGGTGAGGATGAGCGGAACAGGGTGAGGATGCGCGGAACAGGGTGAGGATGAGCGGAACAGGGTGAGGATGCACGGAACAGGGTGAGGATGCACGGAACAGGGTGAGGATGAGCGGAACAGGGTGAGGATGCACGGAACAGGGTGAGGATGCACGGAACAGGGTGAGGATGAGCGGAACAGGGTGAGGATGAGCGGAACAGGGTGAGGATGCACGGAACAGGGTGAGGATGCACGGAACAGGGTGAGGATGAGCGGAACAGGGTGAGGATGAGCGGAACAGGGTGAGGATGCACGGAACAGGGTGAGGATGAGCGGAACAGGGTGAGGATGCGCGGAACAGGGTGAGGATGCACGGAACAGGGTGAGGATGAGCGGAACAGGGTGAGGATGCACGGAACAGGGTGAGGATGCACGGAACAGGGTGAGGATGAGCGGAACAGGGTGAGGATGCACGGAACAGGGTGAGGATGAGCGGAACAGGGTGAGGATGCACGGAACAGGGTGAGGATGAGCGGAACAGGGTGAGGATGAGCGGAACAGGGTGAGGATGAGCGGAAGAGGGTGAGGATGCACGGAACAGGGTGAGGATGAGCGGAAGAGGGTGAGGATGCGCGGAAGAGGGTGAGGATGCACGGAACAGGGTGAGGATGAGCGGAACAGGGTGAGGATGCACGGAACAGGGTGAGGATGCACGGAACAGGGTGAGGATGCACGGAACAGGGTGAGGATGCACGGAACAGGGTGAGGATGAGCGGAACAGGGTGAGGATGCACGGAACAGGGTGAGGATGCGCGGAACAGGGTGAGGATGCACGGAACAGGGTGAGGATGAGCGGAACAGGGTGAGGATGAGCGGAACAGGGTGAGGATGAGCGGAACAGGGTGAGGATGCACGGAACAGGGTGAGGATGCACGGAACAGGGTGAGGATGCACGGAACAGGGTGAGGATGAGCGGAACAGGGTGAGGATGCACGGAACAGGGTGAGGATGCACGGAACAGGGTGAGGATGCACGGAACAGGGTGAGGATGAGCGGAACAGGGTGAGGATGCACGGAACAGGGTGAGGATGCACGGAACAGGGTGAGGATGCACGGAACAGGGTGAGGATGCGCGGAACAGGGTGAGGATGAGCGGAACAGGGTGAGGATGCGCGGAACAGGGTGAGGATGCACGGAACAGGGTGAGGATGAGCGGAACAGGGTGAGGATGCACGGAACAGGGTGAGGATGCACGGAACAGGGTGAGGATGAGCGGAACAGGGTGAGGATGAGCGGAACAGGGTGAGGATGCACGGAACAGGGTGAGGATGCGCGGAACAGGGTGAGGATGAGCGGAACAGGGTGAGGATGCGCGGAACAGGGTGAGGATGCACGGAACAGGGTGAGGATGCACGGAACAGGGTGAGGATGCGCGGAACAGGGTGAGGATGCACGGAACAGGGTGAGGATGAGCGGAACAGGGTGAGGATGCACGGAACAGGGTGAGGATGCACGGAACAGGGTGAGGATGAGCGGAACAGGGTGAGGATGCACGGAACAGGGTGAGGATGAGCGGAACAGGGTGAGGATGAGCGGAACAGGGTGAGGATGCACGGAACAGGGTGAGGATGCACGGAACAGGGTGAGGATGCACGGAACAGGGTGAGGATGCACGGAACAGGGTGAGGATGCACGGAACAGGGTGAGGATGCACGGAACAGGGTGAGGATGAGCGGAACAGGGTGAGGATGAGCGGAACAGGGTGAGGATGCACGGAACAGGGTGAGGATGCACGGAACAGGGTGAGGATGCACGGAACAGGGTGAGGATGAGCGGAACAGGGTGAGGATGAGCGGAACAGGGTGAGGATGCGCGGAACAGGGTGAGGATGCACGGAACAGGGTGAGGATGCACGGAACAGGGTGAGGATGCACGGAACAGGGTGAGGATGCACGGAACAGGGTGAGGATGCACGGAACAGGGTGAGGATGCACGGAACAGGGTGAGGATGAGCGGAACAGGGTGAGGATGAGCGGAACAGGGTGAGGATGCACGGAACAGGGTGAGGATGCACGGAACAGGGTGAGGATGCACGGAACAGGGTGAGGATGAGGATGAGCGGAACAGGGAAAACAGGGTGAGGATGAGAACAGGGAAGGTGAGGATGCACGGAAGAGGATTGCACGGAAGGGTGAGGATGGCGGAACAGGGTGAGGATGCACGGAAGAGGTGAGGATGAGCGGAACAGGGTGAGGATGCGCGGAACAGGGTGAGGTGACGATGAGGATGCACGGAACAGGGTGAGGATGAGCGGAACAGGGTGAGGATGCACGGAACAGGGTGAGGATGAGCGGAACAGGGTGAGGATGCGCGGAACAGGGTGAGGATGCACGGAACAGGGTGAGGATGCGCGGAACAGGGTGAGGATGCACGGAACAGGGTGAGGATGCACGGAACAGGGTGAGGATGCACGGAACAGGGTGAGGATGCACGGAACAGGGTGAGGATGAGCGGAACAGGGTGAGGATGCACGGAACAGGGTGAGGATGCGCGGAACAGGGTGAGGATGCGCGGAACAGGGTGAGGATGAGCGGAACAGGGTGAGGATGAGCGGAACAGGGTGAGGATGAGCGGAACAGGGTGAGGATGCACGGAACAGGGTGAGGATGCACGGAACAGGGTGAGGATGCACGGAACAGGGTGAGGATGCGCGGAACAGGGTGAGGATGCACGGAACAGGGTGAGGATGCACGGAACAGGGTGAGGATGCGCGGAACAGGGTGAGGATGCGCGGAACAGGGTGAGGATGCACGGAACAGGGTGAGGATGCACGGAACAGGGTGAGGATGCACGGAACAGGGTGAGGATGCGCGGAACAGGGTGAGGATGCGCGGAACAGGGTGAGGATGCGCGGAAGAGGGTGAGGATGCACGGAACAGGGTGAGGATGCACGGAACAGGGTGAGGATGCACGGAACAGGGTGAGGATGCACGGAACAGGGTGAGGATGCACGGAACAGGGTGAGGATGCGCGGAACAGGGTGAGGATGAGCGGAACAGGGTGAGGATGCGCGGAACAGGGTGAGGATGCACGGAACAGGGTGAGGATGCGCGGAACAGGGTGAGGATGCAGAGGTTACAAGGTTGGGCTGCAGGTTACAGGAGTGGGTGCAGGTCTCAGGATTAGGACAGGTTGCAGGATGAGAACAGAAGCGAGAGGGGAGGGGAGGATACCAACCTCACAATCCCTCCACCACCTGCGGGGTCGAAGAGAGCAGCGGAGACCCTGGAAAGACAAAACAAAGGTGGCCAGAGCCCATTACTTGCCACAAAAGCTATATAAACACACCCAGCTGGAACGTTCTGGAATTGCTAGACATGGAATCATTTGAATAACATATCGCAACATCAATAAATCCAGGGCTGTAACAGGTAACTCAGTTGACCTAATTACTCAGGTAACTCAACTGCAAGGAAGTTTAATAGTTAATCCACAACTCTGTTCAGATATAACAGGGCTTCCTGGAATCTATCTGCATCTGGTCCAAGTATCTGCTATGATTCCTCGTCACTGTGCGCCATATCTGGAAAACTACTGTGTGCTCCAAGTGAGGGTAGAGCACCTGAGTCAGCACCATCTCGATCTGGTACTGAATTACTGCTGGCGGGTTCAGCAGGCCCTGAATTACTGCTACTCGGAGCAGGAACTTCTGGTCCATTGCAATCACCTGGATCTTCTGGATCGGAGTCTGATTCTTCAGAAGAGTAGGAGAGCTCAGCTGACGATTTGAAAGGCTTCAAATGGCTTAAATGAGCTCGTCGTTGGACATCAGTGTGGACGTCTCTGACCTCGAATGCTAGCGGGCCTAACTGGGTAACAACTCTGGCAGGACCTTTCCATCGGCCCGTGAGGGGTGTATGCCGTCCGTGGTCAAAGTACCAAACTAAGGATCCCACAGCAGGAAGGAAACGCTCCCGTTTGCCACGATTGTAGTATCGTCCATAGGTTCCTCTTGCCTCTCTTGAAGCGATGACTGCAGCTTCTCGAGCTTCCCTTAAACGTTCCTGGAGACATCGGTTTTCTGCAAAGACAGCCTGGTTTGATAGCCCGACAGCAAAATTTGCATGCCGACCCGTTAGAAGATATAATGGTTGTTCTTGGGTTGATCGGTGGATGGCTGAATTCACTTGTAAGCGTAATTCTGGGACAAACTGGTGCCAGACACGTGGTTGCTGGCCAACCAATGCAGTTAAGGCACTCTTTATAACTCTATTAGTGCGCTCCACCACCCATTAGCTAGCTGGAGGGTGATACCGGTTTGTAGTGTGTGATGATGTTCGCCAATCTGACAACAAAGCATGAAGAGGGCGACTAGTGAATTGGGACCCATTGTCAGTTTGAATAGCCCTTGGAGGTCCAAACAGTGTCACCCAATGGTCCACAAAGGCTCGGTGAATAGTGGTTGCAGTGGCACAACTTGGAGATAGCGTGAATGTTGATCTATAATACTCAGCCCATAACGAACGGGAATTGACTGGCCTAGGTCGAAGATATCCATTGATACCCGCTCTAGTGGAGCCTCAGCTAGTGGAGCACCACCCATTGGAACAGCTTGGGGAGTCCCTCTTGTTTGCTGGCAAACATGGCAGTGTTCTACGTATTCTTTGCAATCACTGAACATATTTACCCAGTAGAACATCGATTTTGCATGTTCATATGTTCTGTGAATACCCGGATGAGATGCCTTTAAAGCTGAGTTCTTTAGGCTCTCAGGAACTACCAGCTGGTATAATATCTGATCAGGAAGGTGTCTCAGGCGATATATGACCCCTTCTTTAACTTCAAACTCCTCCAATGAGAGAGGCCATTTCTTCTTTGGTACAATACCCCTAATCAAGTACCTTCTAAGGTCTGCGAGCTGTGGATCTTCTTCTTGCTGTTCAGCCAAAGTGTCTGATGATAGATCAGTGATTCTGGCAGTCGAAACCTGTGGCATTTGATCCAACTCAAGTGCAGCTACATTTCTTGAGAGCAGATCAGGCACGTAATTAGTTGGGCCTTCTTTATAGCATATACTAAAATCAAGGAATGACAGCTCATGTGCATAACGTGTCATCCTAGGCGATTTTGTCTTCTTAGAAAACACATGGACTAGAGGGCGATGATCTGTATATATGACAAAGTGCCTGCCATACAAATAGGAGTTAAACACTCGTACTCCTTCAACAACACTAAGGGCCTCCAAATCAATGGCTGGATATCTTCTTTCAGCATCCCTCAGCTTCCGGCTGTAATAGGCTATTGCATGGGGCGAGTTATCATCTGACCTTTGCATAAGACATGCCCCTAGGGCAATAGAAGAAGCATCAGTATGGAGCTCAAACTTGTGCTCAAAGTCCGGTTGCCATAGGACTGGAGCGGACATCAACCTCTGCTTCAGCTCTTCGAAGGCCGACTGTTGCTCTGGTCCCCAAGTCCATTTCTGGGCCTTCTTAAGGAGCAAGTGTAAGGGTGATGATATGGCAGCATACCCAGGAACATGTTTTCTGAAAAAGCCTGTGCATCCTAAGAAACGCCGCACATCCCTGACAGTGCGGGGTGCTGGAGTCTTGGCAATGGCAGCTACCTTGTCCTGGTTGGGAAGTACTCCATCGGGACTGATTGTATATCCCAAGAAATTTATGGTGGAAGCTGCGAAGTTACACTTCTCCATGTTGAGCTTCAGCCCAGCAGCTTTTAGCAGTTTAAGAGTCTCTCCTAAGTCTTGTAGATGCTGCTCAAACCCAGGACTGTAGACCACAATATCGTCGAGATAACATAGGGTGTGGCGTCCAAGTACTGGTGTCAGGAGAACATTCATGGTGCGTTGAAAGGTCGAAGGTGCTGTAGCTAAACCAAAGGGGAGTCGACAGAATTGAAAAAGACGGTACCCGTCTGAAAATGCAGTCTTTGGTCTGTCAGATGGTTCAACTTCAATAGCCCAGTAAGCAGCTCTTGCATCCAGGGTGGTGAATGTAGTAGCAGGTCCCAGCTCGTCGATTAGAGCATCTATTCTTGGAAGAGGGTAAGTGTCCTTTCTGGTCACAGCATTAAGGCCCCGGTAGTCTACACAGAATCTTAAACTCCCATCCTTCTTCACAAGGACTACTGGGCTAAGCCAAGGGCTTGTCGATGGCTCAATAACTCCAGAACTTAGCATGGTGTCACATTGCTGGCGGATAGTTTGGCGGGTAGATTGCGGCAGTCTCCACTGACGTATACATACAGGTTTAGCATCCCCTGTAGCTATGGTGTGACGGACTTTTGGTACTAAGCCTACAGCCTCTTCTCCACCATCAAACAACTCCTGGTACTCACTCAAAAGACTATGTATTTGTTGCTGTTGGGGTTCCATCAAGTGCTCAAGTGGTGGTGATGCAGGCTCATCCTCCAAGGCCCCAAAAGACAAGGCAGCTTCGCATGTGGCAATGGCGATTGACGATGGCAGGGTGGAATCTTCAGTATCAAACTCTTCAAATGCAAAGGTGTCATTCATAAAGTGATCCCATTCCATTTCAGGTCCTGAGTCGGGTTCATCAGACGAGTCTGTGTCGTCATAGATTTCTCCTTCCAGTGGTACATGCGAGTCAAAGTCTGCCTTCCATGGGTTGGGGTTCTCACATACAGTTTCTCTTCCAGATATCAGATCATCATCCAGAATTCCGGCAGTGACTAACCTTTCTTCTCTTTCAGGTGATTGCGGTAGGTTCACGTCTTCAACAGTAATGACATCTCTTTCAGGTAGTGCCTTCAAAACAAGCGTCTCCATCTCGGTCTGTGTAGCCGCAGAGTTTGTAGTGGTCAGCAGGCTGATCTTTAACGACTTGGCTTCTGTGAAGACTACAGAATACTGACTTTTCCCTAAGATCAGCTTACCATGGGATGAGTTGGCTCTAGACTTTAGTGTAAAATTCAGTCGATGTAGGAGATCAATGCCTAAAAGTACGTCCCCTGGGAAATCTAGGTCAGCTACCAGAGTAGGGTGTTCAAGAGCATCTTCCTGGTCTAATTCATACCTTAAGGTCACTTCAGCCACTGGATGCAGAGGTTTACCAGAGACACCCCTTAGAACTTTGTCCGATAATCGTCGTCTCAGTCTGCCATCAGGATCAAGCCGGTCCATCACAGTCCTCTTAACAAGGGTGACTTGCGAGCCCGTGTCTATAAAGGACATGATGGGACTGCCTTCAGCATTGAGTACTGCGAGAGGTCGTCCTTGAAGATATAGCGTATTCTCTCCTGTGGCTGCAATTTGTCTCAGCTGGCTGCACACAAGCCCTGACGTTCCCTGTGGAGTGGTTGCCAGTGGGGCTGGGAACGCGACCTCCCTGGCCCGCGAGAAAGGGACAGCTTCTGCTAAAATGTCCAGGATCACCACAACGATAGCAGCTGTACCTGGGTTGGCTCTGGCGTGGCGATCTTTGGGCTGCTCTGCATTCATGAGTAGAGTGACCATGCAACCTATGGAACTCACACCAGGGTAGTTCTTGTCGAGTTCTGAGTGGCGAGCTGTGTTGCGGTTCTGCTGTAACAGGATGAAGGTCACGGTATCTGGGCGGACGATCTGGCTGTCCACGAGGTTGGTCGGTGACATCATTCGGGGACTGGTGGCGGTTCGGTTCTGCTCCGTGGCGAATCCCATTACGTGAATTCCACACACGCTGTGCGGCCTCTGCTAGGTCTGGAGCAGCACAGTCATCTTTAAGAGCCAACAGGTCTCGGAGCCACCCGGGAAGGCCTGAAAGAAATACCCTCCTGACAAGCGCTAAAGGGTCTCCTATGGCATCATGATGATCTCTTACTCCCTGGTACACTGAAGCCTCAATCTGTAGGAAGTAGTCCACTGGGGCTTGGCTGGAACCCATTGCCTGGCTGTAGAGAACTTTGAAAAAGTCTGCAGCAGTATATGTCCCGCGGAACTTTCTACGGAGTTCTGCCTTAAATGAGGGCCAACTAACGATGTGGTCAAACTGCTGGGAGTTTATAATCATGTCCGCTCTACCCCGACAACTTGCTCTAGCGGCTCTGATGTAGGCTTCATCTGTTGCTGGTCTCACTAGGTTTTCTATAGAACGGATCCAGCTCTCGATCTCATGGTTCCGTTTCAACGGGTCGTTGGCACTAGTCTCCCCTTTGAAATGTGGTACTGGTTCCCTTGGCAACATGTACGAGATGGCTGGTTGGCAGGATCTGTGGTGCGGCTGAAGAGGTGGATCACTGGAGGGCAGTGAACGGCTCCCTGTTTCTTGAGAAGACTGGAGAGGGACGGGTTGTTGATGGGTGCCATCTTGTAGTGGTTGCTCGCAAAGGTTCCACTGACGAGTCGGAAAGGCAGGCTCAGGCAAAGGCACTTGGTGAGAAGTGCGTGAAGATAACTGACGGTCAGGATCCATGGGCTGCTGACGAACAGGAACACTGGCTGGAGCAGGTTCACTGGATAGAGCACGGGAAGTAAGTTGCGCAAGTTGTTGTCGCAGGAGAGCCAGCTCTTGGTCCTTCACCAGCAATTGTCGTTGAAGATGACTCAAAGGATCAGCATGCAGGGGTTGTGTTCGGGAAGATGACGGCTCATCTGGAGAAGCGTTGCCAGTCTGCGTGCTAGGCAATGGAGGAGGTTCAGATGCGCCTTCGGCAACTGTGTCCTGTCCACTATCCCTCGTATCTGCTGCATTAGGAGCTAGAGCAGTGGTGTTGCTCAGCCTCTCTTCTAAACGAGAGAGCCTTTCTCCCTGGCTCCTGCAGAACCCCTCCATCATGGCCGTCATCCGCTCCTCCATACGGGCCATCTGCTCTTGTATTTCCTCCATCATTCCTACTTCCCTCTGGATGGCTTGAATGGCTTCTGCTCCTTGCCCAGATCCACTCATGACCACAGGAAACAAACTGACGTGTTCTGGGTTGGCTGGAGACATACTGCGGGAACTGGGTAAACTGGATGCTGACCGACCCCTCCTTGGCTTTGGCATCACGGCTTCACCTCATCAGAGCACTCACGAACACATGAAAGTTATTCACTAATATTCCTCACAATTCCTTTAAACAGAGTACCCGATCAGAGAAACAGTTAGCATTGGGAGAGAAGACACATTAATACATGAAGGTATTCCTGACTGAGCCACAAAAAACTAGATAATAAAAGAAAGTAAAATAATAAGTTAAGCGATTAAGAATACAAAAACTTTCTGAAAAGGAGACAAATCATTCAGAGATTATATAAAATGGGGAAAAACAATGTATTAACACGACATTAATAAGCTAGAAGAAGTAGAGAAGCAAGGATTAGCCAGAACTAAGAAGAAAATAGAATGGAACTGAAGAGCGGCCCAAATAAGAAAGGATGCAAAAAGACTGGGTGAATCAAGACGAGACAAAGTCTAGAAAAGTAATGCAGGATAGATAAAGAGGATTAAGAAGGACAAAAGAAGGGTTCCAGTGCAGAGGCGAAGCAAAAAATCATGTGAAATAAGCGTAATCAAATTATGCAAAACAACATAAAATGTTCGGCACCAAAATTTCATAAAACACTGGGCAAAAAGATCATAAAATATTGGGCAAAAAGATCATAAAACACTGGGCAAAAAGATCATATAAAATGCATAGCAGAAAATAAATAAATACGTGGCAAAAAGTACATAAAATGCGTGGCAAAAAGTACATAAAATAAGTAGCTCTCCAAAAATGCAATGTTCAGGCAATTGACATATCCCGGGATGAAAAATCTGATCCTGGACACCCCAACACGTATCCACAAAGACACCAGCCCCACGTTGGGCGCCAAAAATGATCCGTTACGATCTGTAAGGGTTCTGTGAGCTCAAGGGACCCCGATAGGCGGCTTAGGGGCCAGAACTTGGCCCCGTTTGGTCCCTCAAAATAAAAGCAATTATCCCCTCCCAGATTCAATTACTCGGGTGCCGGTGTAGAGGTTACGTGTTGGAGAGGTAATATAAAAAATTATGGCGAAAGCATCATCAGTAATAATGTCAGCAGTAACAATACTAATAAAAGTGATAATCATTAATAAAACAAAAAAAACAAAAATAATTCTTAAAAAGTGACTATAATAAAAAGCAATGATAAAAAGCGGTTATTTTCTTAAGCAGTTCCAGGTGTGATCTTTATATATTATTTACAGCCGTTCCAGCTCCTAATTGTGGCAAGTAACGTAAGAAATACGGGCTCATAGGTCACCTTTGTGATGAATTTCCGGCTAGGGGCACTCCAGGCTGTCTCTCAGGAAGGGTATTGACCACACCAAAGTCGGGCTGACACTGTTTATTTTTCATAATGCAGGTGTTTTGCAAACCCTGTACTTAGGACATACATTTTTTTTCTTTCAGGTAATCAGATAATAATAACGTTAATAATGGCATCTTTAACGTGGAAAAATAAATAGATAGTAAAATATGCTGAATAAAACAATTGATCACATTAGAAAATCAATAGAACTAAAACAACACGAAATGAAATATCAAAAGATGTAGTGACTAAAATTGGACTTTTAAAATATAAAATATAAGCAAAATTATAAAAACAGGCTCGGGTGATAGCATAAAAGATAACAAAATAAGGTAAAACACATCAAACATAAAATTATGGAAAGCTAACCAGCTGCATATGCAAGATATTAAAACAAAAGAGGTCGCAGGTGAAAGTAAAAGAACGCCAAACAAGACGTTGCAAAAACGCTAAAAGGTTAACCTGCAGTTGCCAATTAGTAAATAAAATCAAATAAAATCAAATAAAAGGAAAATGGCAATAAAATCTAAAATTGTCAAACTAAAGGTGATGCAGCTGATTAACTAAAATAAAATCCACCCAAAGTATAAACACAAAATTAGATAAAACAATACACTGATAAAATCTGATTACATCATCACGCTACTTGACAAGAACTGTGACAACCCTTACGTAAAATGTGAAAAATAGACAAATACATAAAACGAAAGGAACTAAATTAAAACAAACATAAAAAGGAAATGCCAAAATGAAAGTAAAGAAGGCTAAGACACGTAATGTGATGCCTGTAGCCAATCTGTATATGCGTGTGTGTGTGTGGGCATATGTGTGTGGGTGTGTGTAGCATCAGACGACAATGGTGGGTCATGATGGACCTGTGGAAAGGAACAGGAATGGGTAGAAAGGAGTAAGGATTTGACAAGCTAGGGTGGGATATGGAAGGAAGAGGTCTAGGTATGTGAGAATTAGGGAGTGAGGATGCGAGGAAAACGGGAGAGGAAACGAAGAAAACGGGGGTGAGGATGCGCGGAACAGGGTGAGGATGCGCGGAACAGGGTGAGGATGCGCGGAACAGGGTGAGGATGTGTTGAACAGGGTGAGGATGCGCGGAACAGGGTGAGGATGCGCGGAACAGGGTGAGGATGCACGGAACAGGGTGAGGATGAGCGGAACAGGGTGAGGATGAGCGGAACAGGGTGAGGATGTGTTGAACAGGGTGAGGATGCGCGGAACAGGGTGAGGATGCGCGGAACAGGGTGAGGATGCACGGAACAGGGTGAGGATATGTTGAACAGGGTGAGGATGCGCGGAACAGGGTGAGGATGCGCGGAACAGGGTGAGGATGCACGGAACAGGGTGAGGATGAGCGGAACAGGGTGAGGATGAGCGGAACAGGGTGAGGATGAGCGGAACAGGGTGAGGATGCGCGGAACAGGGTGAGGATGCACGGAACAGGGTGAGGATGCACGGAACAGGGTGAGGATGCGCGGAACAGGGTGAGGATGCGCGGAACAGGGTGAGGATGCGCGGAACAGGGTGAGGATGAGCGGAACAGGGTGAGGATGCACGGAACAGGGTGAGGATGAGCGGAACAGGGTGAGGATGAGCGGAACAGGGTGAGGATGAGCGGAACAGGGTGAGGATGTGCGGAACAGGGTGAGGATGCGCGGAACAGGGTGAGGATGCGCGGAACAGGGTGAGGATGCACGGAACAGGGTGAGGATGAGCGGAACAGGGTGAGGATGAGCGGAACAGGGTGAGGATGAGCGGAACAGGGTGAGGATGAGCGGAACAGGGTGAGGATGAGCGGAACAGGGTGAGGATGAGCGGAACAGGGTGAGGATGCACGGAACAGGGTGAGGATGCACGGAACAGGGTGAGGATGCGCGGAACAGGGTGAGGATGCACGGAACAGGGTGAGGATGCGCGGAACAGGGTGAGGATGAGCGGAACAGGGTGAGGATGCGCGGAACAGGGTGAGGATGCGCGGAACAGGGTGAGGATGCACGGAACAGGGTGAGGATGCAAGGAACAGGGTGAGGATGCGCGGAACAGGGTGAGGATGCGCGGAACAGGGTGAGGATGAGCGGAACAGGGTGAGGATGCGCGGAACAGGGTGAGGATGCGCGGAACAGGGTGAGGATGAGCGGAACAGGGTGAGGATGAGCGGAACAGGGTGAGGATGCACGGAACAGGGTGAGGATGCGCGGAACAGGGTGAGGATGAGCGGAACAGGGTGAGGATGAGCGGAACAGGGTGAGGATGAGCGGAACAGGGTGAGGATGCACGGAACAGGGTGAGGATGCGCGGAACAGGGTGAGGATGCACGGAACAGGGTGAGGATGAGCGGAACAGGGTGAGGATGCACGGAACAGGGTGAGGATGCATGGAACAGGGTGAGGATGAGCGGAACAGGGTGAGGATGCACGGAACAGGGTGAGGATGCGCGGAACAGGGTGAGGATGCGCGGAACAGGGTGAGGATGAGCGGAACAGGGTGAGGATGAGCGGAACAGGGTGAGGATGAGCGGAACAGGGTGAGGATGCGCGGAACAGGGTGAGGATGAGCGGAACAGGGTGAGGATGCGCGGAACAGGGTGAGGATGCGCGGAACAGGGTGAGGATGAGCGGAACAGGGTGAGGATGCGCGGAACAGGGTGAGGATGAGCGGAACAGGGTGAGGATGAGCGGAACAGGGTGAGGATGCGCGGAACAGGGTGAGGATGCACGGAACAGGGTGAGGATGCGCGGAACAGGGTGAGGATGCGCGGAACAGGGTGAGGATGCACGGAACAGGGTGAGGATGCGCGGAACAGGGTGAGGATGCGCGGAACAGGGTGAGGATGCACGGAACAGGGTGAGGATGCGCGGAACAGGGTGAGGATGAGCGGAACAGGGTGAGGATGCACGGAACAGGGTGAGGATGAGCGGAACAGGGTGAGGATGCACGGAACAGGGTGAGGATGAGCGGAACAGGGTGAGGATGAGCGGAACAGGGTGAGGATGCACGGAACAGGGTGAGGATGAGCGGAACAGGGTGAGGATGCGCGGAACAGGGTGAGGATGAGCGGAACAGGGTGAGGATGCACGGAACAGGGTGAGGATGAGCGGAACAGGGTGAGGATGCACGGAACAGGGTGAGGATGAGCGGAACAGGGTGAGGATGCGCGGAACAGGGTGAGGATGCATGGAACAGGGTGAGGATGCACGGAACAGGGTGAGGATGCACGGAACAGGGTGAGGATGCGCGGAACAGGGTGAGGATGCGCGGAACAGGGTGAGGATGCGCGGAACAGGGTGAGGATGCACGGAACAGGGTGAGGATGCACGGAACAGGGTGAGGATGCACGGAACAGGGTGAGGATGCACGGAACAGGGTGAGGATGCGCGGAACAGGGTGAGGATGAGCGGAACAGGGTGAGGATGCACGGAACAGGGTGAGGATGAGCGGAACAGGGTGAGGATGCGCGGAACAGGGTGAGGATGCGCGGAACAGGGTGAGGATGCGCGGAACAGGGTGAGGATGCACGGAACAGGGTGAGGATGCGCGGAACAGGGTGAGGATGCGCGGAACAGGGTGAGGATGCGCGGAACAGGGTGAGGATGCGCGGAACAGGGTGAGGATGCGCGGAACAGGGTGAGGATGCGCGGAACAGGGTGAGGATGAGCGGAACAT
>NW_028236742.1:5000-7115 GCF_977035675.1 Penaeus japonicus | reverse complement strand
AGAGAGAGAGAGAGAGAGAGAGAGAGAGAGAGAGAGAGAGAGAGAGAGAGAGAGAGAGAAAGAAAGAAAGAAAGAAAAGAAAAAAAGAAAGGAAAAAAAAAAAAAAAAAAAAAAAAAAAGGAAATAAAAAAAAAAAAAAAAAGAAATAAAAAAAAAAAAAAAAAAAAAAGAAGAAAGAGGAGAGAGAGGATTGAAAGATTGTAGGAAAGAGGAGAGAGAGATTGAGATCGAAGAAAGAAAAGAAAGAAAGAGAAGAGAGAGAGAGAGAGGAGAGAGAAAGATGATGAAGAGGAAAAGGAAAGAGAGAGGAGAAGAACTGAGGAACAAATTTCTGTTTATTTCTTTTGCTCTTTTTAACCATTTGTCAGGGTGTTGGGATTAGTGTGGGTATATTTGTTGTGTACTTTGTTATCTTATTAGCATTTACATTGCGAACAGTATAAGAGTTTAGTAGTTATATAATTGGTTCGTTCCTTGAAATCCTAGTATGATTCGCTTCTACCACCCTTTTGTTGCCTAAAATAATGCTTTTGTTATTGGATGATGATTTAACTGTTTTTTAAGTTATTTGTTGTTCTTTTTAATGTTTTAATGTTTTATTGCTATCTTTGTTTAAAATCACTCATATCATTGTTTTCGTTATTACTTTTATATTGTTATAGTAATCGTTATTATTATTATTACTGTTATTATCATTACTATCATTTATTTTATTAATCGTTTTTTTTGCTGTTGTTATGATTTTTGCATGATGAATTATTTATCTTTATCATTATTATAAGCCTATTATATTATCATAATCATTAAATTCATCATTATCATTATACTATTATCTTCTTCCTTCTTGGCTTCATGATGATTATTTTGTGTTATCATTATGATTGTTATTATCTTTATCTAATATCATTGTTATCGTTACTTTATATCATTTGTATCAATTATCATTCATTCTTTCTTTGTTCATCATTATCAAAGTTATGTCCAGTACTACTACCATTATCATCATTATCATTTTTTGTTATTATTATTATCCTTTGCGCAATTTTCCCGGACTCTGTTTTTTACACGGAAAGAAAAACACACACTAATAACAAGCATATCATATGGGACCCACGAATTCAGACCCCCCCGCCCCCCATCCCCCATCATCCCATCCCCCCATCTCCCCCATATATCAATTCTCCCCCCCCCCAAACCCCCCATATATCTATACTCCCCCCCCCATCCCATCCCCCATTCCCCCCCCCCCATTATCCCCCCCCCCCTCCCCCCCCTCCCCCCATATCCCCACCCATATCCCCCCCCCCCCCCATACCCCCCCCCATCTCCCCCCCATATCCCCCCCCCCCCCCATATATCCCCCCCCCCCCCCCCCCCCCTATCCCCCCCCATATACCCCCCCCCCCCCCTCCCCTCCCAAATACCCCGCCCCCCCCCCCCCCCCCATTCCATTATATCTTACTACTATATTATATATATATATATATAATATATATATATATCTATATATATTATATATATATATACATATACATATATATACATACCCCTCCCTCTCCCAAAACACTCCAACGCTTGGAAACATCCTAACTTACTTACTCCCACCCTCACAATCACACTTACCTACTTACCTTTACTTCTGCAACCACACTTGCCCATTCACCCCCCCCCCCCCCCCCCCCCCCCCCCCCCCCCCCCCCCCACCCCCCTCCCACCCACAGGGGACAGCGCATACTTACTTACCCTACCCCCATTACATACCCCTACTACCTACTTACTTATCCTGCCCTTATTACTTATCCCTGCCCTTACTTACTTACCCCGCCCTACCTACTTACCCCCACGTTTATTTAAACACCCCGACTAGACTATCTTACCAACCTACTAACCCCCCCACACCCCCACACCCCACACACACCAACAACAACACACACAAACTCCCACAAACAAACAAAGCTAAATCCAACGAAAGCTACTCGGTGCAAAAGCAAATATGATCGAAAATGCATTTATTTTTTCCCCTTTTCCCACTTTTTTTCTTTCTTTCGCTCTCTCTCTCTCTTTCTCTCTGCCTCCACGGCCTTCCTTCCATCCCTCGAACACATTTCCTAGCGG
>NW_028236741.1:32500-35000 GCF_977035675.1 Penaeus japonicus | reverse complement strand
TTATGAAAATTGGTATTTGGCAACTGTTCGACACCAGAAGTTGCCCTTTATTTTATTTTTTCATTAATTATCTATTTGTAAATGAAATTCACACAATACTATATTTATATTTACCATATTTATTTATTTA
The DNA here is from genome assembly GCF_977035675.1 of Penaeus japonicus. Taxonomy (NCBI): domain Eukaryota; kingdom Metazoa; phylum Arthropoda; class Malacostraca; order Decapoda; family Penaeidae; genus Penaeus; species Penaeus japonicus. The sequence goes on along the minus strand of NW_028236741.1, from coordinate 34,870 downwards.
TTAGTTTTCCCTTCATATATGCCTATTTGTTTGCATTTATTTTTTACATTTATGAATATTGATATATTGCATCTTACATAAGCATTTCTCTCTTTAATTTGCATATTAATCTTTTGAAATGTGGTATGTATCCCTTACACTATTACAAAACACAGTTTACTAATTTGTCTTTTCCGTCATTTATTAATTTGTCTTGCATGGATTAGAGTTTATTGTAATTTTCCTGCGTCATTTGCATGCATAAGTAGTGGTATTTGGCAACTAAAAAAGGGGTACTTGGTAACTCAAGCTAACAGTGTTACAGGTGCCAGTTTTTCCATTTTTTTCATCTTTTTTTCTCATTTTTTGTTTAATATATAATCTAATTAGTTTACGTTTATCGGGTAATATTTTGTAAGTTTGGTATAGTATTGATAATCAAACCTTAATTATTTGCTCTAAAGAGTTGCAATTAAGACACTTTCTCTCTATATATATCTTTCTCTCTCTCTCTTGCTCTCAATTGTTTTCTCTATCTCTAAAGAAAAAAGAAAAAAAAAAAAAGAAAGACCAAGAAACTAATTCTTATTGTCTTCTCCCCTCCCCCCCTTTCCCCTCCCCCTCACCCTTTTTTTCGCGCGGCTCCTTCCCACCTCTCTGTCCCGATCCCACTTCCCTTTCCTTCCCCCCCTGCCTTCTCCCTTTTCATCTCCATAATGTCTCGCGTCTCCCTCCTCTTCCTCCCTTCTCTCCCCCCTCTATTTCTCTCCTCCCTCTATTTCACTCCTCCCTCCCCCTCTATTTATATCTCCCTCCCCTCCTTCCCCTCTCTTATTCCCCTCCTCCTCCCCCTCCCCTTCCCTCTTTTCCCCCACCCCTCCTCCCCTCCCTTCCCCCCTCTTTCACTCCCACCCCCCCCACATCGTCCTCTCCCCTTTTTCCTTTTTTTTCTTCTCCTCCCCCCTTCACCCCGCTCTCTCTTTCCACTCCCCGTCCCCTGGACCCACCCCCTCTTTCACACTCCCCCACCACCACCCCCTACCCCCTGCCCCCCTTCTCTTCCTCCCCCCCTTTCTTCTTCCACTACCAACCCCCCTCCCTCCCTCCCCCACCCACCCTCCCTTCCACCCTTTTCGCCACCCTTCTTTTTTTTTCCTGCCTTTCCGTCCCACCTTTTCCCTCTCCCCCAATAACAACCACTTCCCCCCCTTTTCATCACCCCCTCATGCTGTCTCTTCCTTTCCACCCCTTTTTTCATGTTTTCCCCCACATTCTTTTTTCCTCCTTCCCCCCTTTCCCTTCCCCCCTTCCCCCATCCCCCCCCCACGACCCCACCGAACACATTTTCTACCTCCTTCCCCTTCCCCTTTCCTCCCCCCCTTTCCTCCCCTTCTTCACCCATTCCCACCCCTTCCTTCTCCCCTCCTTCCCCTCCTCCTTCCTTTCCCCCATTCCCCCCTTCACCCATTACCCCCCCCCTTATCCCCCTCTTCTTTCTCCTTCCCCCCCCCTACCCCCCTCCCTCCCCCCCCCCCATTCCCCCCACCCCCCCCAGTTTATCCGTTCCCCCGCCCCCATCCCCCTCCACCATGTGTCCTCCTTCCTCCCCATTCCCCCACCCCCCTTCCCCCCACCCCCATTTTCTCCTTCCCCCAATTCCCCCCTCACCCATAACCCCCACCTTAATCCCCTCTTCTTTCTACCGTCCCCCCACCCCCATTTCCCCCTGTTTCTCTTTCCCAATTCCCCCCCTTTTCCCCCCACCCACCCCATTTTTCTCCTCCCCCCCCTTCTCCCTCATCTCCCCCCATATCACCCCTCCCCCACCCCCTCCTCCCGCCAGCCTTCACTTCCATTATCCCCCATTTCTCCTTAACTCCCTTCCCCTCAACCCCCATTCCCCCCATGTTCTCCTTCCGCCCTTATCCCCCTCCCTCCTCCTCCCCCTTCCCCTTTCCCCCCATTTTCTCCTTTCCCCCTTCCCAACCGTCCCCGTCCTTTTCCCCCCCCTTAACCCCTCACCTCGACACCCCCATCCCACATTCCTCGCCACCCCCATTTTCTCCTTCCCCTTTCCCCCTTCCCCTCACCCCCATTTCCCCCATTTTCTCCTTTCCCCCTTCCCCTCACCCCCATTCCCTATTCCCCCCCCCCACCCCATTTTCCTCCCCCACTACGCCCATTTTCTCAGTCCCCTTTCACCATTCCCCTATCACCCTATTCACCCCTCCCCCCATCACCCATTGGTGTCCTCCTCCACACAAGTATTCAACCCAATACAGACTGGGTGCCCTACCTGAAAGCCCCCAGGCGGTGCGAGCTCAACTGCCAGCCCTTGGGCGAGCGTTTCTACTTCCGTCACGCTATGAAGGTAGTGGACGGGACCCCCTG
>NW_028236741.1:0-27500 GCF_977035675.1 Penaeus japonicus | reverse complement strand
CCAAGCCGAGGCTGAGACTTACGACTGGCTATTCGGAACCTACGGCCAGTGCTCCGTGTCCTGCGGGGGAGGTGAGTTTAGATTGGGAGGTGATTGGGGGATGATTGGGGAGGGATTAGAGTGATTGGGGAGGGATTAGAGTCAAGTACAAGTACAGCGTGCCACTGGAGGTGACCCAAGCAGAGGCTGAGACTTACGACTGGCCATTCGGAACCTACGGCCAGTGCTCCGTGTCCTGCGGGGGAGGTGAGTTTAGATTGGGAGGTGATTGGGGGTGAGTTATATGGTGATTGTGGAGGGATTGGAGGGATTAGGGTGATTGGGAAGGGATTGGTGGATTAGGGAGTTAGTGAGGATGATTAGAAGAGTAATTATTGAGGGTAATTAGTGAGACTAGTGTGAATAAGGGATTTGTAAGGTTAATTAGTTATCAGCGGGGTATTTTGGAGGGTAATTAGGTAAAGGGGTAATTCCTCTTTATCAGACTAAATCCTCCTCTTAATCAAACAAAATCCTCTTAATTGTGTTCCACCAGCCACTTAATTGTGTTCCACCAGCCTCTTAATTAGACTAAATCCTCTTAATTAGGTTCCACCAGCCTCTTATTTATTCTACGTCCGGCTGTTGATTCCACCGTCTCCCTCCCTCCCTCCCTCCACAGGTCACAAGAGCCGCAACGTGACCTGTGCCCGGACCAGTGACCTCGCTCCCGTGGCTGAGTACCTGTGTGACCCGAGGCAGCGACCTGACGAGAACATGACCTGTAATGAGCAACCATGTCAAGCCAGGTAGGGTTAGCTCTTTCCTTATCTCTCTCTCTCTTTCTCTCTCTTTTGGTCTTTCTCTCTCTTTCTCTCTCTTTTGGTCTTTCTCTCTCTTTCTCTCTCTTTTGGTCTTTCTCTCTCTTTCTCTCTCTTTTGGTCTTTCTCTCTCTTTTGGTCTTTCTCTCTCTTTCTCTCTCTTTTGGTCTTTCTCTCTCTTTTGGTCTTTCTCTCTCTTTCTATCTCTTTTGGTCTTTCTCTCTCTCTCTCTGTCTCCCTTTCTCTGTCTCTCTTTCTCTCTCTCTCTCTCTCTCTCTCTCTCTCTCTCTCTCTCTCTCTCTCTCTCTCTCTCTCTCTCTCTCTCTCTCTCTCTTTCGCTCTCTCTCTCTCTCTCTTTCGCTCTCTCTCTCTCGCTCTCTCTCTCTCGCTCTCTCTCTCTCGCTCTCTCTCTCTCGCTCTCTCTCTCGCTCTCTCTCTCTCGCTCTCTCTCTCTCGCTCTCTCTCTCGCTCTCTCTCTCTCTCTCTCTCTCTCTCTCTCTCTCTCTCTCTCTCTCTCTCTCGCTCGCTCTCTCTCTCTCGCTCTCTCTCTCTCGCTCTCTCTCTCGCTCTCTCTCTCTCGCTCTCTCTCTCTCTCTCTCTCTCTCTCTCTCTCTCTCTCTCTCTCTCTCTCTCTCTCTCTCATTAATCCAACCACAACCCTCCCCAACCACAACCCTCCTTCCTCCCCAACCACCCAACCACAACCCTCCCCAACCACAACCCTCCTTCCTCCCCAACCCTCCTTCCTCCCCAACCACCCAACCACAACCCACCTTCCTCCCCAACCACCCAACCCTCCAACCCTCCACCCAACCTTCCTCTCCTCCGCAGGTGGGAGTTGGGCGCGTGGACGCCCTGCACGAGTTCCTGCGGCGAGTCCGGCTTCCAGTTCCGGACTGTGTTCTGCTCGCGTCCCTTCGGCGAGGAAGGACTCTCGGCCGTCCTGGAGGACTCCCTGTGCCTGCAGGAGGAGGAGGAGGGGGTCCTGGGGTCCTCCGCCGGGGTCCTGGGGTCGTCGCCCTTGGACTCGCGGCCGCCGAGTGTGCGGGAGTGCAACCGCATGCTGGCTTGCCCCGCGTGGCACGTCGGCGCTTGGGAGCCGGTGAGTCGGAAGGGAATCTTTTCTTTGTGGGATTTTTTTTGGGGATTTTTCTCTTTTTTTAGGGTTTTTTCTATTTTGGGGGTATTTTTCTCTTTTTTTTAGGGTTTTTTCTATTTTGGGGGGGATTTTTCTCTTTTTTTAGGGTTTTTTTATCTTTTTTGGGGATTTTCTCGCTTTTTTAGGGATTTTTCTCTTTTTAGGGATTTTTCTCTTTTTTAGGGTTTATCTTTTTTTTAGTTTTTTTTTATCTTTTTTGGGGATTTTCTCTCTTTTTTTAGGGATTTTTCTCTTTTTAGGGATTTTTCTATTTTTTAGGGATTTTTCTATTTTTTTAGGGATTTTTCTCTTTTTAGGGATTTTTCTTTTTAGGGATTTTTCTTTTTTTAGGGATTTTTCTTTTTAGGGATTTTTATCTTTTTTAGGGATTTTTCTTTTTTAGGGATTTTCTTTTTTTAGGGATTCTAGATAGATTTCTTTGGGGATTTGTTTGGGGATTTTTTTGGGGATTTCTTGGGGTGATTTTTTTGTTTTTATTTTAGGGATTTCTTTGGTTGGGATGTTCTTTTTAGGGATTACTGTTATCTGTTAGTTATTACTTATTAGTTATTAATATTAGGTATTTATTAGTTATTACTTAATTATTATCTGTTAGTTATTTCTGGGAGGGGATTACTTTTAGGGATTCCTGGGAATCCTGGAGGATTTTTGAAATTGTCTACGGAATTTTTGTTTGTATCTTAAAGGATTTTTTAAAAGGATTTTCTAAGTATTTATGGAGATTTTAAAAGTATATCTGAGGATTTTTTTTAAAAGATTTTTAAAAGGATTTAAAAAAAAGGGTTTTGGGGGAATATTTCTAGCAAGAAGGATATGTAGGATTTTTTAGGATTTAAGAAGGATTTATCAGGACTTTTCCTGGGATTACTGTTGTCTTTTTTTCCAGGATTTCATCACATTTGATCATCCAAAGTCACGCTAACCAATCAACCGCAACCAAAAAACAAACAAACAAACAAACAACCTCATGTCATGTCAACCAGTTTCCCGTCCCGCGGCGCGACAAAGTCTACGGGCACATGCGCCAGATTTCACTATCTCAAGACCCTTAGATTTTCATCCATCATTAAAAAAAAAAAAAAAAAAAAAAAAAAAAAAAAAAAAAAAAAAAAATTGATCTAAATAATTAAATCACATCTAATTAAGAACGACTCAACCACACTCACACCACCCCCCCCCCTCCCTCCCCCTTAAACAAAACACACACAAACAAAAATAATTATATCACAACCTCTCATTAGAATACAACCTCAACCACACTCACAGCCCAGCCCCCCCCCCTCCCCCCCCAAAAAAAAAAAAAAAACACCACAACCTAACCCCCTCCCCCCAAAAAAAAAACAATATCCCCCCCCCACCCCACCCCCTCCATCCCTCAGTGCAACAAACAAACAAAAACAACAAACAAAAACACAACCAAAACCAAAAATATTTATAATGATAATAATAAATGAATAAAAAAAATAGATTAAAAAAATAAAAATAATAGATAATAATAAATGAATGAATAAATAATAATAAGTGAATAAATGAATATTAAATGAATAAATAAATAATAAATGAACAAATAAATAATGAATGAATAAATATATAAATAAAATATGAAAAATTGTTAAATAAAGAAAAAAAAAAAAGTTAAATAGAAATAGAAAAATAGATCAATTAAACAAATTCCCCCCAAAAAACACAACCAAAACCAAAAAAAAAAAAAAAAAAAAAAAAAAAAATTGAATAAGTAAATGAATGTCTCACCCCCCCCCCTTTCCCCTCCAGTGCAACAACCAAAAACACAACCAAAACCAAAAAAAAAAAAATAATAAAAAAAATAAATAGATAGATAGATAAATAAAATAAATAAATAAATAAATGAATATCTCACCCCCCCCCCCCTTTCCCCTCCAGTGCAACAACCAAAAACACAACCAAAACCAAAAAAATAATAATAATAAAAAAAAAAAATAATAAATAGATAGATAAATAAAATAAATAAATAAATAAATGAATATCTCACCCCCCCCCCCCTTTCCCCTCCAGTGCAACAACCAAAAACAACCAAAACCAAAAAAATAATAATAAAAAAAAAAATAAATAGATAGATAGATAAATAAAATAAATAAATAAATAAATGAATATCTCACCCCCCCCCCCTTTCCCCTCCAGTGCAACAACCAAAAACACAACCAAAACCAAAAATATAATAATAATAAAAAAAAATAAATAGATAGATAGATAAATAAAATAAATAAATAAATAAATGAATATCTCACCCCCCCCCCTTTCCCCTCCAGTGCAACAACCAAAAACACAACCAAAACCAAAAAATAAAATAATAATAAAAAAATAAATAGATAGATAGATAAATAAGATAAATAAATAAATAAATGAATATCCCCCCCCCCCCCCTTTCCCCTCCAGTGCAACAACCAAAAACAACCAAAACCAAAAAAAAAATAATAATAATAAAAAGAAATAATAATAAATAGATAGATAGATAGATAGATAAATGAATACATCACCCCCCCCTTTCCCCTCCAGTGCAACAACCAAAAACACAACCAAAAACGCAACCAAAATCACAACCAAAATCACAACCAAACCCCCACCCCCCCCCCAAAAAAAAAAAGAAAGATAATAAAATAAAATACAAAAAAAAAATAATTAATGATAATAATAAAAACAAAATCTCACCCCCCCCCCCCCTCTTTCCCCTCCAGTGCAACAAACTCTGCGGACCGGGACGCCAGATTCGAAAGGTGACCTGCCACCGCCGGTCGGGGCAGAGAGTCGAGGCGCTTCCTGACGAAGACTGCCTGACGGAGAAGCCGGAGGGCGAGAGGGCGTGCGAGACCGTTCCCTGCGGGGGCGTCGACTGGGTGGCTGGAGACTGGAGCGGGGTGAGTTTGGGGTGAGGTGAGAGTGAGGAGTGTGACGTGAGTTTGGGGTGAGGTGAGGAGTGTGACGTGAGGTGAGGAGTGTGAGGTGAGTTTGGGGTGAGTGTGAGGAGTGTGAGGTGAGTGTGAGTGTGACGTGAGTTTGGGGTGAGGTGAGGAGTGTGAGGTGAGTTTGGGGTGAGTGTGAGGAGTGTGAGGTGAGTTTGAGGTGAGGTGAGGAGTGTGAGGTGAGTTTGGGGTGAGTGTGAGGAGTGTGAGGTGAGTTTGGGGTGAGGTGAGTTTGGGGTGAGGTGAGAGTGAGGAGTGTGAGGTGAGGAGTGTGAGGTGAGTTTGAGGTGAGGTGAGGAGTGTGAGGTGAGTTTGGGGTGAGGTGAGGAGTGTGAGGTGAGGAGTGTGAGGTGAGTTTGGGGTGAGGTGAGGAGTGTGAGGTGAGTTTGGGGTGAGGTGAGGAGTGTGAGGTGAGTTTGGGGTGAGGTGAGGAGTGTGAGGTGAGTTTGGGGTGAGGTGAGGAGTGTGAGGTGAGTTTGGGGTGAGTGTGAGAGTGAGGTGAGTTTGGGGTGAGGTGAGGAGTGTGAGGTGAGTTTGGGGTGAGGTGAGGAGTGTGAGGTGAGTTTGGGGTGAGGTGAGGAGTGTGAGGTGAGTTTGGGGTGAGGTGAGGAGTGTGAGGTGAGTTTGGGGTGAGGTGAGTGTGAGGTGAGTTTGGGGTGAGGTGAGGAGTGTGAGGTGAGTGTGAGAGTGAGGTGAGTTTGGGGTGAGGTGATGTGGAGGTGGTGGGGTGAGGAGAGTGTGAGTGGGAGTGTGAGGTGAGGTGAGGTGGGTGTGAGGTGAGGGGTGAGTGAGTGTGTGATGTGAGGGGTTGAGTGAGGTGAGGGTGTGATGGAGGTGGGTGAGTGTGAGGAGTGTGAGTGAGTTTGGGGTGAGGTGAGGTGTGAGTGTGTTGGTGGTGTGAGGTGAGGGTGTGGAGTGGTTGGGGTGGGTAGTGTGAGTGTGGGTGGGGTGTTGTGGGTGAGGTGAGGTGAGTTTGGGTTTGAGTTGGTGTGTGAGGTGTGGGGTTTGGGGGTGAGGAGGAGTGTGAGGTGAGTTGGGGGGGTGAGGTGTGTGGTGTGTTGGGGTGAGGTGGGGAGTGTGAGGGGTATGGGTTGGTGGGTGAGGGGAGTGTGAGGGTGAGTTGTGGTGGGAGGTGTGAGGGGTGTGTGAGGTGAGTTTGGGGGGGTGTGAGGTGGTGGGGTGTGTGAGGTGTGGAGTGGGTGGTTGGGGTGGGTGTGGGGTTGTTTGGGGTGAGTGTGAGGAGTGTGAGGTGAGTGGGGGGTGAGTGGGGTGTGGGAGGTGAGTTTGGGAGTGGTGAGGTGAGTTGGGGTGAGTGGGGAGGGTGAGTTTGGGGGTGTGTGGGGTGAGTTTTGGGTGAGGTGAGGGGTGAGGTGTTTGTGTGTGGAGTTTGGGGTGAGGTGAGAGTGTGGGTGAGTTGGGGGAGGGTGAGGAGTGTGAGGTGAGTTTGGGGTGAGTGTGGAGTGTGTGGTGGTGTGAGGGTTGTGAGTGTTGAGGTGAGTGGGGTGAGGTGAGGAGTGTGAGGGAGTTTGGGGTGAGTGTGAGGAGTGTGAGGTGAGTTTGGGGTGAGGTGAGTGTGAGGTGAGTTTGGGGTGAGGTGAGTGTGAGGTGAGTTTGGGGTGAGGTGAGTGTGAGGTGAGTTTGGGGTGAGGTGAGTGTGACGGAAGTTTGGCATGACATGAGGTGAGAATGACGTGAGTTTGCATGACATGAGATGAGTGACATGAGTTTGGCATGACATGAGGTGAGTGTGACGTGAGTTTGGCATGACATGAGGTGAGTGTGACGTGAGTTTGGCATGACATGAGGTGAGTGTGACGTGAGTTTGGCATGACATGAGGTGAGTGTGACGTGAATTTTGCATGACATGAGGTGAGTGTGACGTGAGTTTGGCATGACATGGGGTGAGTGTGACGTGAGTTTGGCATGACATGAGGTGAGTGTGACGTGAATTTTGCATGACATGAGGTGAGTGTGACGTGAGTTTGGCATGACATGAAATGAGTTTGGCACGAGTTTAGTAAGACATGAGGTAATTATGACATGGTGAGTGACGTGAGTTTGGCATGACGTGAGGTGAGAATGACGTGATTTGAGGTGAGCGAGAAGAACGAAGGGGTCGGGTGAGGGAGATCGTCTGATTCAGACTAATCCCCAAATCCCCATTCAATATGATTTACATGAATCCTTCAATCCTTTATTCCAATTTCCTAATCCAAACAAAACCCACAACAAAAAACTAATTATTAATCCCTAATGCTCACTATGGCCACTCTTCCCTAATCCCTCAGTGTGTCCATTCCCTAATCCCTAATCCTCAGTATGGTAACTCCCTAATCTGCCTAATCTACTTAATCCGATAATCCCTTATGTGTCCACTCCCTAATCCCTAATCCCCAGTGTGTCCACTCCCTAATCCCTAATCCCCAGTGCGTCCACTCCCTAATCCCTAATCCCTCAGTGCGTCCACTCCCTAATCCCTAATCCCTCAGTGTGTCCACTCCCTAATCTCTAATCCCCAGTGCGGCCACTCCCTAATCCCTAATCCCTAATCCCTCAGTGCGGCCACGGCTGCGGTCAACTCGTGGAGACTCGACCGGTGCTGTGCGTGGGCCAAAAGGGGGGTGTGGTTCCCGTAGAGTTGTGCGAGATGGAGAGACGGCCCCCCATCTCCCGCGAATGCAGTGACGTCATCGGCTGCGAGTTCCGGTGGTACGCCTCCGAGTGGAGTCAGGTGAGTGAGGGAGGGAGGGAGGGAGGGAGGGAGGGAGGGAGGGAGGGGGTAAGAGGTAGAGGGAGAGGGAGGGAGGTAGAGGGAGAGGGAGGAGGGGATGGGGGGTGGGAGGAGGGGGACAGGGGGAGTGAGGGAGGGAGTGAGTGAGTCAGGTGAGTGAGTGAGGGAGGGAGGGAGGGAGGGGGTAAATGAGGAGGGAGGAGGGTAGAGGGAGAGGGAGGAGGGAGTGAGGGAGGGAGTGAGGGAGGGAGGGAGGGAGGGAGGGAGGGAGGGAGGGAGGGAGGGAGGGAGGGAGGGTAGAGGGAGAGGGAGGAGGGGATGGGGGGTGGGAGGGGGTAAGAGGTAGAGGGAGAGGGAGGAGGGTAGAGGGTGAGGAAGGGGGATGGGGAGGGAGGGAGGGAGGGAGGGGGTAAGGGGGATGGGGAGGGAGGGAGGAGGGGGAGTGAGTGAGTCAGGTGAGGGAGGGAGTGAGTGAGTGAGTAGGGTAGAGGGGGAGGAGGGGGACAAGGGGAGTGAGTGAGTGAGTAAGTAAGTGAGGAGGGTAGCGGAGCGCGGGAGGAGCGGCCGGAAGGGAAGCGCGGGGGGTGAAGGAGGGGGTAAGAACACCGGAGGAGGGGGGCAGGGGAGTGAGTGAGTGAGTAGGTGAGGGAGGAAGGAGGGGGACAGGGGGAGTTAGTGAGTTAGTGAGTTAGTGAGTTAGTGAGTGAGTGAGTGAGTGAGTGAGTGAGTGAGTGAGTGAGTGAGTGAGTGAGTGAGTGAGTGAGTGAGTGAGTGAGTGAGTGAGTGAGTAGGGTAGAGGGAGAGGAGGGGTACAAGGGGAGTGAGTCAGGTGAGTGAAAGAGGAGGGTAAAAGGGAGAGGGAGGAGGGGGTAAAAGAGAGAGGGAGGAGGGGGTAAAAGAGAGAGGGAGGAGTGGATGGGTGGTGGGAGGAGGGGGGCAGGGGGAGTCAGGTGAGTGAGTGAGGGAGGAAGGAGGGGTTGGGTGGTGGGAGGAGGGGAAAGGGGGTAAGAGGGAAGAGGGGGGAATAGGGTAAGAGGGAAGGGGGAAGAGGGGGGAGGAGGGAAGGGAGGGGTGTAAAAAAAGAAATTAAAAAACCATAAAAGAATAAGAAAAAAAAAAAAAAGAAGAAAAAAGGTTAAAAGAAAACATCTAAAAAAAAAAAAAAAAAAATAAAAAAGAACAAAAGCAGAAAAAAAAGAGGAAGGGAGGTGGATGGGGAAGAGAGGGAGTAAGAGGGAGAGGGAGGAGGGGAGAGGGACCGCATCTCGCCGCGGGACAGGGGGTAACGCTCCCGCCCCGGTAAGAAGGGAGAGGAGGAGGCCTGGTTCCTCTTCTTTTTGTGGCTTCTTGGCCCCCCCCTTGCGGTTTTTTGTACCTCTTCCGTTCTTATTCAGTTTCCTCGCGTGCACCCTCTTTTCTCTTTGCGGAGGGTGATGGGAGGAGGGGATTTGATCCCCATCACCATACTTTAGTGCCCATCACTATCCTCACCATACTTTACAGTGCTACATCACCATACTCCCCCCCCGTTACAGTGCTAACCATACTTCCCCCGTTAAAGTGCCCCATCACCATCCTCACCATACTTTACAGTGCCCCATCACCATCCTCACCATACTTTACAGTGCCCCATCACCATCATCACCATACTTTACAGTGCCCCATCACCATCCTCACCATACTTCACAGTGCCCCATCACCATCCTCACCATACTTTACAGTGCCCCATCACCATCCTCACCATACTTCACAGTGCCCCATCACCATCCTCACCATACTTTAGTGCCCCATCACCATCCCCCCCGTTACAGTGCCCCATCACCACCCTCACCATACTCCACAGTGCCCGAAAAAAAAGGGAAAAAAAAAAAAAAAAAAATAAAAAAAACCCATCACACCATCCCCCATACCTTACAGTGCCCCTCCCCCTCACCACCCTCACCATACTCCACAGTGCCCCATCACCATCCTCACCATACTTGACAGTGCCCCATCACCATCCCCCCCGTTACAGTGCCCCATCACCACCCTCACCATACTTCACAGTGCCCCATCACCATCCCCCCCGTTACAGTGCCCCCTCACCACCCTCACCATACTCCACAGTGCCCCATCACCATCCCCCCGTTACAGTGCCCCCTCACCACCCTCACCATACTCCACAGTGCCCCATCACCATCCTCACCATACTTGACAGTGCCCCATCACCATCCCCCCGTTACAGTGCCCCATCACCACCCTCACCATACTCCACAGTGCCCCCTCACCACCCTCACCATACTCCACAGTGCCCCATCACCACTCTCACCATACTCCACAGTGCCCCATCACCACCCTCACCATACTCCACAGTGCCCCATCACCACCCTCACCATACTCCACAGTGCCCCATCACCACTCTCACCATACTCCACAGTGCCCCATCACCACCCTCACCATACTCCACAGTGCCCCATCACCACCCTCACCATACTCCACAGTGCCCCATCACCATATTCCCCCACCCCCCACCCCCCGTTACAGTGCTAAACATACTTCCCCCCGTTAAAGTGCCCCATCACCATCCCCCCCGTTACAGTGCCCCATCACCATCCTCACCATACTTGATAGTGCCCCATCACCATACTTCACAGTGCTCACCATACTTCCCCCGTTAAAGTGCCCCATCACCATCCTCACCATACTCAACAGTGCCCCTCACCATACTTTAGTGCCCCATCACCATACTTTACAGTGCCCATCACCATACTTTAGTGCCCCATCACCATACTTTACAGTGCCCATCACCATACTTTACAGTGCCCATCACCATACTTTAGTGCCCCATCACCATCCTCACCATACTCCACAGTGCTCGACCCGGCGCGGCGAGGGCCTGCGGTCACGCCACGTCCTCTGCGGCGCCTGGGACGAGATGATGGCCCGTGGCGGGCGGTGCTCGCGTTCGTCTGCTTCGGTCGTCGGAGGCCGGTGGGCTTGGCTCACGTCGCCTCGCCCCGGTCCGGGTGGTGGCCGGAGCCGGGCTCGTCGCCGCTGTTTCGGAGGACAAGTGCGTCGGCGCGAGGAAGATGGCGGCGACGGAGGCTTGCGACGGCGCGAAGGAGGTGGAAGAGGAGGAGAAGGCGGGAGGAGAGGAGGAAGGAGAGGGGAAGAAGGAGGAGGAGGAAGAGGAGGAGGAGGAAGAAGAGGAAAAGGAGGGAGAGTGGTTCTTTCGCGGGTTTCGCGGGGCCGGGGCGGTGGGGGGGTGACCCTTGGAGTAAGGTGAGGATAGGGGAGGGCGGGGGGGGGGGGGGGGGGGGGGGGGTTGGGGGGGGGGGGGGGGGGGGGGGTGGGGGGGGGTAGGGGGGGGGGGGGGGGGTGGGGGTGGGGGATGTGGGGGGAGGGGGAGCAAGGGAGAGGGGGGGGGGGGGAGGGGGAGTCCCGGGGGAGTTCGGGCGGGGGGGGGGGGGGGGGGAGGGATGGGGGGGAGGGGGGGGAGGAGGGGGGGGTAGGGGAAGGGAGAGGGGTTTGCCGAAAGGGAAAGAGCCCGCAGGGAGCATAGTGGGGGCGGTGTTTGGGGAAGAGGGTGGGAGGGAGATTAATGGAGGTGGAGAAGTTATGTGGGCCTAGCTCGGGTGGGGTGGGTAGAGGAGGAGAAGGATAATATATTAATAATATTTTTATATTGATAATATTTTTATATTATTTTTATAATAATATTTTTATATTAATACTTTTATATTAATATTTTTATATTAATATTTTTATATTGATATTTTTATATTGATATTTTTATATTGATATTTTTTATATTGATATTTTTATATTGATATTTTTATATTGATATTTTTATATTGATATTTTTATATTAATATTTTCATATTAATATTTTCATATTAATATTTTTATATTAATTTTTTTATATTGATAATATTTTTATATCAAAAATTATTTTATATTGATGTTTTTGTATTGATAATAATTTTAAATAATATATTTTATAATTTATATAATTTATAAAGCATTTATCGAGATATAAGATATAATAATCTAATTTTGTAATGAATATACTGTAGACAAAACCATTTTTTTTCTTCAAAATATCAAAACGAAAAAAAAGGGTAAAAAAGAAAAAGAAAAAAAAAACGGTAAGAAAGAAGATAGACAAAAAAATATAGAGAGAGATTAAAAATAGAGAAAAAAATAAATATATATTATATATATATATTATATATATATATTATATATATATATTATATATATATATTATATATATATATTATATATATTTATATATATACGTATATATATAATTATATATATATATTATATATATATATTAAATTATATATATATAGTATATTTTTATATAATTATATATAATATATTATATATATATAATATATATATATATTATATATATATATTATATATATATATATATATATTATATTATATATATATATTATATATATATATAATATATAAATATTATATATGATATATTATATATATATTATGTATAATATAATATTATATATATATATTATATTATAATATTATATATATATAATTATATATATATATTATATATATATATAATATATATATAAATATAATTCTATATTATATATATATTATATATATAGTATATAGATATATATATTATATATATATATATTTTAATATATATATATATATTATATATATATTATTATATATATATTTTATATATATGTATATATATAGAGATTATATATTATATATATGTATAGATTTATAGATATGTATATATAATATATGTATATCTTTTATATATTATATATATATATATATATATATTATTATATAGATATATTATATAATATATATATATAATAATATATATTTATTTTTTTCTCTATTTTTAATCTCTCTCTATATTTTTTTGTCTATCTTCTTTCTTACCGGTTTTTTTTTCTTTTTCTTTTTTACCCTTTTTTTTCGTTTTGATATTTTGAAGAAAAAAAATGGTTTTGTCTACAGTATATTCATTACAAAATTAGATTATTATATCTTATATCTCGATAAATGCTTTATAAATTATATAAATTATAAAATATATTATATAAAATTATTATCAATACAAAAACATCAATATAAAATAATTTTTGATATAAAAATATTATCAATATAAAAATATTAATATAAAAATATTAATATGAAAATATTAATATGAAAATATTAATATAAAAATATCAATATAAAAATATCAATATAAAAATATCAATATAAAAATATCAATATAAAAATATCAATATAAAAATATCAATATAAAAATATTAATATAAAAATATTAATATAAAAGTATTAATATAAAAATATTATTATAAAAATATTAATATAAAAATATTATCAATATAAAAATATTATTAATATATTATCCTTCTCCTCCTCCCCCTCCCCCTCTCCCTCCCCCTCTCCCTTCCTCCCCCTCCCCCCACATCCCCCTCCCCCTCCCCCCCCCTCCTCACCTTACTCCAAGGTCCGGCGAACCACTCTCCCTCCTTTTCCTCTTCTTCCTCCTCCTCCTCTTCCTCCTCCTCCTTCTCCTCCTCCTTCTTCCCCTCTCCTTCCTCCTTCTCCTCCTCTTCCACCTCCTTCGCGCCGTCGCAAGCCTCCGTCGCCGTCATCTTCCTCGCGCCGACACACTTGTCCTCCGGAACAGCGGCGACGAGCCCGGCCTCCTCGTCCCAGGCGCCGCAGAGGACGTGGCGTGACCGCAGGCCCTCGCCGCGCCGGGTCGAGCACTGTGGGCGATAGAGTTAAAAAAGGAGTAAAGTAGTAAGGCTAGTCAGTATTAAGTACATTTGAAGAGTAGTTAGTAAGTAGTCAAAAGTTAGAGTAGAGAAGTATGGTGAGGGTGGTGATGGGGTACTAGAGTATGGTGATGGGCACTGTAAAGTATGGTGATGGGCACTGTAAAGTATGGTGATGGGGCACTAAAGTATGGTGAGGGGCACTGTTGAGTATGGTGAGGATGGTGATGGGGCACTTTAACGGGAGAAGTATGGTGAGCACTGTGAAGTATGGTGATGGGGCACTATCAAGTATGGTGAGGATGGTGATGGGGCACTTTAACGGGGGGAAGTATGTTTAGTACTGTAACTGGGGGGGGGGATATGGTGAAGGGGCACTGTGGAGTATGGTGAGGGTGGTGATGGGGCACTGTGGAGTATGGTGAGGGTGGTGATGGGGCACTGTGGAGTATGGTGAGGGTGGTGATGGGGCACTGTGGAGTATGGTGAGGGTGGTGATGGGGCACTGTGGAGTATGGTGAGGGTGGTGATGGGGCACTGTAACGGGGGGGATGGTGATGGGGCACTGTCAAGTATGGTGAGGATGGTGATGGGGCACTGTGGAGTATGGTGAGGGTGCACTGTAACGGGGGGATGGTGATGGGGCACTGTCAAGTATGGTGAGGATGGTGATTGGGCACTGTCAAGTATGGTAGGGATGGTGATTGGGCACTGTGGAGTATGGTGAGGGTGGTGAGGGGGCACTGTGGAGTATGGTGAGGGTGGTGATGGGGCACTGTGGAGTATGGTGAGGTGGTGATGGGGCACTGTAACGGGGGGGGGGGGGATGGTTGATGGGGCAATAAAGTATGGTTGAGGATGGTCTGTGAGGGCACTGTGAAGTATGGTGAGGATGGTGATGGGGCACTGTGAAGTATGGTGAGGATGGTGATGGGGCATGTGAAGTTTGGTTGAGGATGGTGTTGGGGCACTGTAAGTATGGTGATGAGGATGGTGATGGGGTTGGCACTGTATTTAAAGTTTATGACTTCGAGGATGGTGAGGGGGGCACTTGTAACGGGGGGGGGGGGATGGTGATGGGGCACTGTGAAGTATGGTGAGGATGGTGATGGGGCACTGTGAAGTATGGTGAGGATGGTGATGGGGCACTGTGAAGTATGGTGAGGATGGTGATGGGGTACTAAAGTATGGTGAGGATGGTGATGGGGCACTTTAACGGGGGAAGTATGGTTAGCACTGTAACGGGTGGGGGGGGGAGTGAGAATGGTTGATGTAGCACTGTTAAATCTTAAAGTATGGTGAGGGGAAAGTGATGGGCACTAAAAGTATGGTGATGGGCACCCCCTTCCATACCCTCCCTCTCACCCCACCCCCCAAAGTCTTCCCTCTTACCCCCTCTGTCCCGTATTGCTCCCTAGTCCTCCACACCCTCCCCCGTCTACATCCTCTCTCCTCTTACTCTAACCTCTAGTTCACCATTCCAACCCAAACCACTCTAATCTTTCCCCCCTTCCCCATTTCCCTCCATCCCCCTCTTCCCAAACCTTCCCTCTACCCATCCCAACCCCCTCTTCCCTCTTACCCCCTTTCCCCTCCTCCCACCACCATCACCTTTTCCTTCCTCCCTCACTCACAATCACCTGAACCTCCCCTGGCCCCCCCTCCTCCCCAACCCTCCTCCCTCTCCCTCTCTCACTCTTACCCCTCCTTCTCCTCTACACCTCAATCTCTCACTCTATCCACCTGACCTCACTCACCTCATCCCTTGTACCCCATTCCTCTCCTTTACCCCTACTCACCTCACATCACCTCACTCATCACTAACTTCACTAAACTCACCCCTGTCCCTCTCCATCATCCTCTTACCCCCCTCTTTTCTTCCTCCCCCTCTACCTCTCCTCACTTATCACCACTCTCACTCACCTGACTCACTCACTCACCCTCCTCCCTCCACCTCCACCTCATCCATTTTCCTTCCTCCCCCTCTACCCTCCTCCCTCCTCACTTACTCACTCACCTACCTGACTCACTCACTCCCCCTCCTCCCTCCCTCCCCATCCCCCTTCCTCCCCCTCTACCCTCCTCCCTCCTCACTTACTCACTCACCTACCTGACTCACTCACTCCCCCTCCTCCCTCCCTCCCCATCCCCCTTCCTCCCCCTCTACCCTCCTCCCTCCTCACTTACTCACTCACCTACCTGACTCACTCACTCCCCCTCCTCCCTCCCTCCCCATCCTCCCCCTTCTCCTCCCCCCTACCTCTCCTCCCTCCTCATCTTACTCAAATCTCACCTACCCCCAACTCATATCACATCTACAGATCCCTCTAATACCTCCTCACTCTATATGTACCCCTTCAAACTCCCCTCTACAAACATAACCAACCTCCTCATAGATACTCCACCCCACACTACCTGACCCACCCACTCCCCTCCCTCCACCCTCCACCTCCATCCCCCCTCCATCCCTTCCTACCCTCTCCTTTCTCACTTACTCACTCACCTACCTGACTCACTCCCTCCCCCTCCTCCCTCCCTCCCCATCCCCTTCCTCCCCCTCTACCCTCCTCCCTCCTCACTTACTCACTCACCTACCTGACTCACTCACTCCCCCTCCTCCCTCCCTCCCCATCCCCCTTCCTCCCCCTCTACCCTCCTCCCTCCTCACTTACTCACTCACTCACTCACTCACTCACTCACTCACTCACTACACTCTTTCCCCTACTACCCTCTCCCTCACTTCCTCGGTTGACTCACTCACTCCCCCTCCTCCCTCCCTCCCCATCCCCCTTCCTCCCCCTCTACCCTCCTCCCTCCTCACTTACTCACTCACTCACTCACTCACTCACTCACTCACTCACTCACTCACTCTTCCCCCTCTACCCTCCCTCCCTCACTCACCTGACTCACTCACTCCCCCTCCTCCCTCCCTCCCCATCCCCCCCTCCTCCACTCCCACATCTACCCTCCTTCCCCTTCCTCCTCACTCACTCACTCACTCACTCACTCACTCACTCACTCACTCACTCTTCCCCCTCTACCCTCCCTCCCTCCCTCACTCAATCACTCCCTCACTCACTCACTCTTCCCCCTCTACCCTCCCTCCCTCCCTCACTCACTCCCTCCCTCCCTCCTTCCCACCCCCCATCCCTCTCCCTCTACCCTCCCTCCCTCTCCCTCCTCCCTCCCTCCCTCCCTCTCCCTCCTCCCTCCCTCCCTCTCCCTCTACCTCTTACCCCCTCCCTCCCTCCCTCCCTCCCTCCCCCTCCCTCCCTCCCTCCCTCCCTCACCTGACTTCCTCCCTCCCTCCCTCCTCCCACCCCCCATCCCCTCCTCCCTCTCCCTCTTACCCCCTCCCTCCCTCACTCACCTGACTCCACTCGGAGGCGTAAATATAAATAATAGAAAAAAAAATATATATAAAGTAGTAAATAATTTTAAATAATAAAATACTAAACCACCGGAACTCGCAGCCGATGACGTCACTGCACTCCCGGGAGATGGGGGGCCGCCTCTCCATCTCGCACAACTCTACGGGAACCACACCCCCCTTTTGGCCCACGCACAGCACCGGTCGAGTCTCCACGAGTTGGCCGCAGCCGTGGCCGCACTGAGGGATTAGGGATTAGGGATTAGAGAGTGGCCGCACTGAGGGATTAGGGATTAGGGAGTGGCCGCACTGAGGGATTAGGGATTAGGGAGTGGCCGCACTGAGGGATTAGGGAGTGGACGCACTGAGGGATTAGGGATTAGGGAGTGGACACACTGGGGATTAGGGATTAGGGAGTGGACACACTGAGGATTAGGGGTTAGGGAGTGGACGCACTGAGGGATTAGGGAGTGGACACATTGAGGATTAGGGGTTAGGGAGTGGACGCACTGAGGGATTAGGGAGTGGACACACTGAGGATTAGGGGTTAGGGAGTGGACGCACTGAGGGATTAGGGATTAGGGAGTGGCCGCACTGAGGGACTAGGGATTAGGGAGTGGCCGCACTGAGGGACTAGGGATTAGGGAGTGGCCGCACTGAGGGACTAGGGATTAGGGAGTGGCCGCACTGAGGGATTAGGGATTAGGGAGTGGCCGCACTGAGGGATTAGGGAGTGGACACACTGAGGATTAGGGGTTAGGGAGTGGACGCACTGAGGGATTAGGGAGTGGACACACTGAGGATTAGGGGTTAGGGAGTGGACGCACTGAGGGATTAGGGAGTGGACACACTGGGGATTAGGGGTTAGGGAGTGGACGCATAAGGGATTATCGGATTAGGTAGATTAGGAATTAGGGAATGGACACATAAGGGATTATCGGATTAAGTAGATTAGGCAGATTAGGGAGTTGCCATACTGAGGATTAGGGATTAGGGAGTTGCCATACTGAGAATTAGGGTTTAGGGAGTTGCCATACTGAGAATTAGGGATTAGGGAGTTGCCATACTGAGAATTAGGGATTAGGGAGTTGCCATACTGAGAATTAGGGATTAGGGAGTTGCCATACTGAGAATTAGGGATTAGGGAGTTGCCATAGTGAGAATTAGGGATTAGGGAGTTGCCATACTGAGGATTAGGGATTAGGGAGTTGCCATACTGAGAATTAGGGATTAGGGAGTTGCCATACTGAGAATTAGGGATTAGGGAGTTGCCATACTGAGGATTAGGGATTAGGGAGTTGCCATACTGAGAATTAGGGATTAGGGAGTTGCCATACTGAGAATTAGGGATTAGGGAGTTGCCATACTGAGGATTAGGGATTAGGGAGTTGCCATACTGAGGATTAGGGAGTGGACACACTGAGGGATTAGGGATTAGGGAAGAGTGGCCATAGTGAGCATTAGGGATTGGGTAATTAGGGATTAGTAATTAGTTTTTTGTTGTGGGTTTTGTTTGGATTAGGAAATTGGAATAAAGGATTGAAGGATTCATGTAAATCATATTGAATGGGGATTTTGGGATTAGTCTGAATCAGACGATCTCCCTCACCCGGCCCCTTCGTTCTTCTCGCTCACCTCAACTCACGTCATTCTCACCTCACGTCATGCAAAATTCACGTCACACTCACCTCATGTCATGCCAAACTCACGTCACTCACCATGTCACACTCACCTCATGTCTTACTAAACTCGTGCCAAACTCACCTCATGTCATGCAAAATTCACGTCACACTCACCTCATGTCATGCCAAACTCACATGTCATGCCAAACTCACGTCACACTCACCTCATGTCATGCCAAACTCACGTCACACTCACCTCATGTCATGCCAAACTCACGTCACACTCACCTCATGTCATGCCAAACTCACGTCACACTCACCTCATGTCATGCCAAAACTCACGTCACACTCACCCTCATGTATGCAAAAAACTCACGGGGGGGGGGGCTCACACTCACCTCATGTCCATGCCAAACTCACGTCAGATTCAACCTCACCTCATGTCATGGCCAAACTCACGTCACAACTCACCTCACTCTGTCCCAGCCAAACTCACGTCACACGCACTTCATGTCATGCCAAACCTCAAATTCATGTCCCCACCGACAATCATCCTCATGTCATTATCCAAACTCACTCACATCACTCCACCTCATGTCACAACACCCACACCACACCCACCCCCCCCCACACCACACCCACCCCCACCTCCCACCACCACCCCCAAACAACCACACCCCCCCCACCACCACACCCACCCCACCCCCACCCCCCACACCCACCCCACACCCATACACCCCCCACCACCCCACACCCACCCCCCCACACCCCACACCACCCCCCCACACCCCTCCACCAAACCGCCCCCCCCCACCTCACACCCACACACCGCCCCCCAACCAACCACACCCACCCCACCAACACAACCAAACTCACGTCACCTCTCACACTCATCCTCAAGCCAAAACACCATCACATCACCATGCAAATCTCACACCCATTCTCACCTCATCTCAACCAACTCACCTCACACTCACCTCACCTAAACTCACCTCAACACTCCTCACCTCACCCCAAACTCAAACTCACCTCCTCACCTCACCCCTAACTCACCGCACACCTCTCACCTCACTCACACCGCCTCACCTCACCCCAAACTCACACTCACACTCCTCACCTCTCCCCAAACTCACACCTCACACTCCTCAAACACCCCACCCCACTCAACCTCACCATCCTCACCTCCTCACCCAACTCACCTCCACACCATCACCCACAAACTCACCCACACTCAACTCACACTCACCCCAAACTCCCCTCACACTCCTCAACACCCACACCCCACCACCTCACTCTCCTCACACAATCAACCACCAATAAACTCACCCCACACATCCTCAAACCACCCACCACCACCACTCACACTCCCCACCACATCCCCACACCACCCCACTCCCCCACACACACCCACACCTCACCCCAAACCCAACACCACCTCCTCACCATCCAACCCCAAACTCACCACAAATCACCTCACCACTCCTCACCGTCACCCAACACAACCTCACACACCCACCTGCACACCCCAAACTCCCCCACACACAAAAACCCCTCAACACCCCCCCCCAAACCACACCATCACAACCCACACCAACCTCACCCAAATCACCCTCACACTCCCTCACCATCACCACCACCCAACTCACCATCACACCCCACCCACCACCCAAACCCACCACCCCTCCCCCCACTCCAACCCCACATCAACGCACACTCACACTCCCGTCACTCTCACCTTACCCTCACCACACCACCCACACTCCCACCCCCCACACCCCCACACCCACCCCCCACCCACCACACCACCCCCCCCCACCCCCCCACACCCCCCACCCACCCCACCACCCACCCACCACACACCACCCCCCCCCAACACCCACCACCAACCCCCCCCACCCACCCCACACCAACCCACCACCCCCACCCCCCCACCCTCCCCACAACCACCCCCCACCCACCCCCTCACCCCCCCTCCCACCACCCACAACCCACCCCCCCCCACCCAACCCCCTCCCACACCACCACCCACCCCCCCCACCCACCCCACCACCACCCCCCACCCTACCACTCACCCACACTCCCCTCACCCCTCACTTCCACAACTCACCTCCACACGCCTTCATCACTCACCCACACACTCCTCACACTCACACACCCTCACCTCCCCAACCACCCCACCTCACACTCCTCAAACCCTCACTCCCATACTCACCTCACACTCCTCACCCCCTCCCACACAAACTCACCTCACACCCTCACATCCACCCACCAAACTCCAACCTCACACTCCTCACCTCACCTCAAACTCCTCACCTCTCCCCAAACTCACCTCACTCTCACCCCAAACTCACCTCACACTCCTCACCTCCACCCCAAAACCCCACCTCACACTCCTACCACCTCAACCCCAAAACTCACCTCACCCACTCCTCACCTCACGCCCAACCACTCCCTCACCCAACTCCATCTCACCTCACCCCCCCCACTCCTCACCTCACCCCAAACTCACCTCACACTCCTCACCTCACCTCACACTCCTCACCTCACCCCAAACTCACCTCACACTCCTCACCTCACCCCAAACTCACCTCACACTCCTCACCTCACACTCCTCACACTCACCCCAATACTCACATCACCCTCCTCACCATCCCCTAAACTCACCTCCACTCCTCTACACTCACCCAAACTCACCTCACACCTCCACACCTCACCCAAACTCACTCGCGACACTCACCTCACCACATCCCTCCTCACCCCAAACTCACCTCACACCACCACACCTCACCCCAAACTCACGTCTCACTCAGCTCACCTCACCCCAAACTCACCTCACCCCAAACTCACCTCACACTCCTCACCCCACCCCAACACCTCACACTCCTCACTCGCACCCAAACTCACCTTGCGACACTCCTCACACTCCAACCCCAAACACACCTCACACTCCTGCACCTCACCCCAAACCTCACCTCAACCACACTCTCACTCCACCCAAACGCACACTCCACACCTCCTCACCTCACCCCAAACTCACCCTCACACACCTCCTCCGACCTCACCCCAAACTCACCTCACACTCCTCACCTCACACCCAAACCTCACCTCCCATCTCCTCCCCTCACCCAAACTCACCTCACACTTCCTCACCTCACACTCACCTCACACTCCTCACCTCACCCCAAACTCACCTCTACACTCCTCACCTTCACCCCCAAACTCCAAAGCAATCACACTCCCTCACCTCACACCCCCAAACTCACCTCACACCCCTCACCCTCACCCCAAACTCACCTCACACTCCTCACACTCACCCACAAACGCACCTCACACTATCCTCCACCTCACCCAAACTCATTCACCTCACCACTCCTCAATTCACTTTCACACCCAAAAACTCTCATCACCTCACACTCCTCTACCTCACTCAAACTCACCTCACACCTCCTCACCTCACCCCAAACCAACCTCACACCCCTCACCACACCCCCACACGCACCTCACACTCCTACCTCCACCTTCTAGCCCCAAACTCACCTCACACTCCTCACCTCCCCACCCCAAACTCACCTCACACTCCTCACCACTCACCAAACCACCACAAACTCAACCTCACTCTCCTCAACCTCTAACCCAAACTCACCTCACAACACTCCCTCAAACTCACCCCAAACTCACCTCACACTTCCCTCACCTCACCCCAAACACCTCACCTCAACCACACTCACCCAAACTCACCCTCAACACTCCTCACCTCACTCACCCCAAAACCCACCTCACCTCCTCAACACTTCACCCCAAACTCACACCCTCAACGCTCACAACTCCTCACCTCACCTCCAAACTCACTCACCTCATCACAACCAAATCTCACCTCACACTAACCTCACACTCAACCCCAAAACTCACCCCAAACTCACCTCAAACTCACCTCACACTCACCTCACACTCCTCACTCTCACCTCACCCCAAAACCTCACGTGTCAACACTCCCTCCTCAACCCTCACCTCTCCTCAATCTAAACTCGAAACTCACCTCACACTCCTCACTCACTCAAACTCAGCCTCACCACTCTCACACTCAACCCATCACTCCATCCCCAAACTCACCTCACACTCCTTCACACCTCAACCCAAAACTCACCTCAAACCTCACCTCACACTCCTCACCTCACCCCAAACTCACCTCACACTCCTCACCTCACCCCAAACTCACCTCACACTCCTCACCTCACCTCACACTCCTCACACTCCTCACCTCACCTCAAACTCACCTCACACTCCTCACACTCACCCCAAACTCACCTCACACTCCTCACTCTCACACTCACCTCACCTCACACTCACCTCAAACTCACCTCACACTCCTCACACTCACCTCAAACTCACCTCACACTCCTCACTCTCACCTCACCCCAAACTCACCTCACACTCCTCACCTCACCCCAAACTCACCCCGCTCCAGTCTCCAGCCACCCAGTCAACGCCCCCGCAGGGAACTGCCTCGCACGCCCTCTCGCCCTCCGGCTTCTCCGTCAGGCAGTCTTCGTCAGGGAGCGCCTCGACTCTCTGGCCCGACCGGCGGTGGCAGGTCACCTTTCGAATCTGGCGTCCCGGTCCGCAGAGTTTGTTGCACTGGAGGGGAAAGGGGGGGGTGAGAATTTTTTTTATTTTTTATTATTAATTATTTTTTTGTATTTTCTTTTTTTTTGGGGGGGGGGGTTTGGTTGTGATTTTGGTTGTGTTTTTGGTTGTTGCACTGGAGGGGAAAGGGGGGGGGGGAGATATTCATTTATTTATTTATTTATCTTATTTATCTATCTATTTATTTTTTTTTTATTATTTTATTTTTTGGTTTTGGTTGTGTTTTTGGTTGTTGCACTGGAGGGGAAAGGGGGGGTGAAATATTTATTTATTTATTTTATTTATCTATTTATTTACTTTTTTATTTTATTTTTTGGTTTTGGTTGTGTTTTTGGTTGTTGCACTGGAGGGGAAAGGGGGGGGGGGGATATTCATTTATTTATTTATTTATCTTATTTATCTATCTATCTATTTATTTATTTTTTTATTATTATTTTATTTTTTGGTTTTGGTTGTGTTTTTGGTTTTTGCACTGGAGGGGAAAGGGGGGGGGGTGAGGTATTCATTTATCTATATATCTATCTATCTATTTATTATTATTTTTTTTTATTATTATTTTTTTTTTTTTGGTTTTGGTTGTTTTTGGTTGTTGCACTGGAGGGGAAAGGGGGGGGGTGAGATATTTATTTATTTATTGATTTATTTTATTTATCTATTTATTTATCTATTTATTTACTTTTTTATTTTATTTTTTGGTTTTGGTTGTGTATTTGGTTGTTGCACTGGAGGGGAAAGGGGGGGGGGGGGATATTCATTTATTTATTTATTTATTTTATTTATCTATCTATCTATTTATTTTTTTATTATTATTATTATTTTTTTTTTTGGTTTTGGTTGTGTTTTTGGTTGTTGCACTGGAGGGGAAAGGGGGGGTTGGGGGAATTTGTTTAATTTATCTATTTTTCTATTTCTATTTAACTATTTTTTTTATCTTTAACAATTTTTAAAAATTTTATTTATATATTTATTCATTCATTATCTATTTATTCATTTATTTTTATTTATTCATTTATTATTTATTTATTATTCCTTTATTCATTTAATATTCATTTATCTTTATTTTTTTTCTATTTCTATTAAATTATTTTTATTATCTTTTATCTTTAACAATTTTTAAAAAAATTATTTATATATTTATTCATTAATCATTAATTTATTCATTTATTATTCATTTATTCACTTATTATTATTTATTCATTCATTTATTATTATCTATTATTATTTTTATTTTTTTCACTAAGGGAAGGCGGGTGAGAATTTTTTTTTATCTATTTTTTTTATTCATTTATTATTATCATTATAATTATTTTTGTTTTGGTTGTGTTTTTGTTTGTTGTTTTTGTTTGTTTGTTGCACTGAGGGATGGAGGGGGTGTGGGGGGGGATATTGTTTTTTTTTTTTTTGGGGGGGGAGGGGGGTAGGGTGTGGTGTTTTTTTTTTGTTTTGTTTTTTTTTGGGGGGAGTGGGGGGGGGGGCTGGGCTGTGAGTGTGGTTGAGGTTGTATTCTAATGAGAGGTTGTGATATAATTATTTTTGTTTGTGTGTGTTTTGTTTAAGGGGGAGGGAGGGGGGGGGTGTGAGTGTGGTTGAGTCGTTCTTAATTAGATGTGGTGATTTAATTATTTAGATCAATTTTTTTTTTTTTTTTTTTTTTAATGATGGATGAAAATCTAGGGGTCTTGAGATAGTGAAATCTGGCGCATGTGCCCGTAGACTTTGTCGCGCCGCGGGACGGGAAACTGGTTGACATGACATGAGTTTGTTTGTTTGTTTGTTTGTTTGTTTGTTTGTTTTTTGGTTGCGGTTGATTGGTTAGCGTGACTTTGGATGATCAAATGTGATGAAATCCTGGAAGAAAAAAGACAACAGTAATCCCAGGAAAAGTCCTGATAAATCCTTCTTAAATCCTAAAAACTCCTACATATCCTTCTTGCTAGAAATATTCCCCAAAAACCCTTTTTTAAAAATCCTTTTAAAAATCTTTAAAAAAAAATCCTCAGATATACATTTACAATCTCCATAAATCCTTACAAAATCCCTTTTAATCCTTTTAAAAAATCCTATAAAATACCAAAAAAAAAAAATTCTTATAAAATCCCGTAAACATAATTTCAAAAATCCTCCAGGATCCCCGAAAATCCCTAAAAGTAATCCCCTCACAGTAATAACTAACAAATAACTAATAATAATATAAATACCTAGTAATACCTAATAATAATAAAAATTAATAACTAAGTAATAACTAACAGATAACAGTAATCCCTAAAAAGAACATCCCAACCAAAGAAATCCCTAAAATAAAAACAAAAAAATCACCCCAAGAAATCCCCAAAAAAATCCCCAAACAAATCCCCTAAAAAAATCCCCAAAGAAATCTATCTAGAATCCCTAAAAAAAGAAAATCCCTAAAAAAGAAAAATCCCTAAAAAAGATAAAAATCCCTAAAAAGAAAAATCCCTAAAAAAAGAAAAATCCCTAAAAAGAAAAATCCCTAAAAAGAGAAAAATCCCTAAAAAAATAGAAAAATCCCTAAAAAATAGAAAAATCCCTAAAAAATAGAAAAATCCCTAAAAAATAGAAAAATCCCTAAAAAATAGAAAAATCCCTAAAAAATAGAAAAATCCCTAAAAAATAGAAAAATCCCTAAAAAATAGAAAAATCCCTAAAAAATAGAAAAATCCCTAAAAAATAGAAAAATCCCTAAAAAATAGAAAAATCCCTAAAAAAAGATAAAAAATCCCTAAAAAGAAAAATCCCTGAAAAAAGAGTGAAAATCCCCCAAAAAGATTAAAAAAAACTAAAAAAGAGAAAAATCCCCCAAAATAGAAAAATCCCTAAAAAGAGAAAAATCCCTAAAAAAGCGAGAAAATCCCCCAAAAAGATAAAAATCCCTAAAAAAAGAAAAATCCCTAAAAAAGCGAGAAAATCCCCAAAAAAGATAAAAAACCCTAAAAAAAGAGAAAAATCCCCCCCAAAATAGAAAAAACCCTAAAAAGAGAGAAAAATCACCAAAACAAATCCCCCAAAGAAAAGATTCCCTTCCGACTCACCGGCTCCCAAGCGCCGACGTGCCACGCGGGGCAAGCCAGCATGCGGTTGCACTCCCGCACACTCGGCGGCCGCGAGTCCAAGGGCGACGACCCCAGGACCCCGGCGGAGGACCCCAGGACCCCCTCCTCCTCCTCTTGCAGGCACAGGGAGTCCTCCAGGACGGCCGAGAGTCCTTCCTCGCCGAAGGGACGCGAGCAGAACACAGTCCGGAACTGGAAGCCGGACTGGCCGCAGGAACTCGTGCAGGGCGTCCACGCGCCCAACTCCCACCTGCGGAGGAGAGGAAGGTTGGGTGGAGGGTTGTGGTTGGATTAATGCGAGAGAGAGAGAGGGAGAGAGAGAGAGAGAGAGAGAGAGAGAGAGAGAGAGAGAGAGAGAGAGAGGCGAGAGATACAGAGAGAGAAGTGAGATAGAGAGAGAAGACAGAGAGAGAGAGCGAGCGAGAGAGACGAGAGAGAGACAGAGACGAGAGCGAAACGAAAGAGATAAAGAGAGAGCGGGAAAAGAGAGAGAGAGAGAGATGAGAGCAATGAGAGAAGAGAGAGGAGCGAAAGATGAGATGAAAGAGGATATGAGAGAGAGAGAGAGAGAGAGAGAGAAGAGAGAGAGAGAGAGAGACGAGAGAGAGATGAGGAGAGAGAGAGAGAGAGAGAGAGAGAGAGAGAAAGAGAGAGAGAGAGAGAGAGAGCGAGAGAGAGAGAGAGAGAGAGAGAAAGAGAGACAGAGAGAGAGAGAGAGAAAGACCAAAAGAGAGAGAAAGAGAGAGAAAGACCAAAAGAGAGAGAAAGAGAGATAAATATCAAAAGAGAAAGAGAGAGAAAGACCAAAAGAGAGAGAAAGAGAGAGAAAGAGAGACAGATAAAGAAAGAGCTAACCCTACCTGGCTTGACATGGTTGCTCATTACAGGTCATGTTCTCGTCAGGTCGCTGCCTCGGGTCACACAGGTACTCAGCCACGGGAGCGAGGTCACTGGTCCGGGCACAGGTCACGTTGCGGCTCTTGTGACCTGTGGAGGGAGGGAGGGAGGGAGACGGTGGAATCAACAGCCGGACGTAGAATAAATAAGAGGCTGGTGGAACCTAATTAAGAGGATTTAGTCTAATTAAGAGGCTGGTGGAACACAATTAAGAGGATTTTGTTTGATTAAGAGGAGGATTTAGTCTGATAATGAAGAATTACCCCTTTTACATATACCCTCTCCAAAAAACCACCCCAGAAAAAAATTAACCTTACAAATCCCTTATTCACACTAGTCTCACTAATTACGCTCAATAATTACTCTTCTAATCATCCTCACTGATTCCCTAATCCCTCCCCAATCGCCTCCCAATCCATCCCCAAATACTCCCTAATCCCTCCCCAATCCATCCCCAAATACTCCCTAATCCCTCCCCAATCCATCCAAC
>NW_028236740.1:0-15344 GCF_977035675.1 Penaeus japonicus | reverse complement strand
AATAGCAATAATAATAATAATAGTAACATATATAAAAATAATAATCAAAATAATCATAACATTAATAATAATAATAATAATAATAATAATAAACATAATGATAATGAAAACAATAAAAACAATAATATTAATAAAAATAATTATAATAAAAAGAGACAAACCGGCAACTTACCTGTACAGTTGCCAAGTGCAATTTATTTTGTGACTCTTTGGCGCTGTTTTCCAGCTGGGAAGAAAATTAAATTAAATTCTATTAAATGAATTAATAATAATGATAAATTAAATATATTAAATAGTAATAAATATATTAAATCATATGTCATTTTCAGATTAAAAAAAAATTATTTGCTTGTTTTTTGTTTCTACGTCTCTGTCTGTTTCTCTCTCTCCCTTTCCGTCTTCCTCTCTCTCTCTCTCTCTCTCTCTCTCTCTCTCTCTCTTTCTCTCTCTCTTATTCTTTATCTCTTTCTCTTCCTTTTATTATCTCTCTCCCTCTCCTCTCTCTTCCTTTTATTATCTCTCTCTCTCTCTCTCTCTCTCTCTCTCTCTCTCTCTCTCTCTCTCTTTCTCTCTCGCTCTTCCTTTTATTCTCTCTCTCTCTCATGTTTTTATGTTTCCCTCCCTCCCTCTCTCTCTCTCTCTCTCTCTCCCTCTCATTCTCCCTCTCTCTCTCTTATTAACAAGACCCCTTCTCTCCTTCCCTCTCTTTCTCCCTCTCTCCCTCTCTCTCACCTGCCCAACCCTCTCATTAGCCGCCCTCAGGATGTTCCCCCTCTCCTCATACTTCTCCCGGAGTGACTCGAGGTCGTCCTTGAGAGTCGAGTATTCCTTCTCTCGCTGGCAGAGGGACTCGACCTTTTTCTTGAGTCTCTCCTCCGCCTCGATGATCTGGGAAGAAAACGGGAAGATCAGAAGTGGCGAACAGAAAACGGGATTTGGAGTGAGAGAGAGGGAGGGGGGGAGGGAGAGAGGGAGAGAGGGAGAGAGAGGGGGGGGGGGGAGGGAGAGGGAGGGGGGGAGGGAGAGAGAGGGGGAGAGGGGGAGAGAGGGAGAGAGAGAGGGGGGGAGGGAAGAGAGGAGAGGGGGAGAGAGGGAGGGGTGAGAGGGGGAGAGAGGGAGAGAGAGAGGGGGAGAGAGGGAGAGAGAGAGGGAGGGAGGCAGGGAGAGGGATAAGGAGAGGAGAGAGGGAGTGAAAGGGAGAGCGAGAGGGAGAGGTAGGGAGGAGAGAGGGGGGGGGGGAGAGGGAAATAGATAGATACAGAGAGAATTACAGATCAAGAGAGAGAGAAAGAGATATAGATAGACAGAGAGAGAAAGAGAGACAGAGAGAAAATGAGAGAAGTACAGATCAAGAGAGTTAGATAGATAGAGAAAGAGAGAGAGAGAAAGATTAATAACAAACAGGTCATTACGATTTATAAATCAAATGATTAATATCACACACAACAAACAAACACAAAAATATTAATATATCATTCCTAATATTAGTATAAAACAAACAAACAATTTCTAAAAAAAAGAAAACGGGGAATTTTCAGGGGACACTCAAATAAAAAAAAGAGAAAACGGAAAATATTTCGGGTAAACTAAAGAAAATAAAAGTCATGTTATATTTATATTTATTTATTGTTTTGTTATATCAAAAAGAGAGAAAAAGAAAGAGATAGAGAGAGAAGGACAAAGGGGGAAAGAGAGAGAGAGGGAAAGAGAGAGAGAGAGAGGGAGAGAGAGAGAGAAGGACAGAGGGAGGAAGAGAGAGAGAGGGAGGAAGAAAGAGATAGAGAGAGAAGGACAGAGGGAGGGAAAGATAAAGATGAAGAGAGAGAGGGAGAGAGAGGAAAAGAGAGAGAGTGAGAGAGGAAGAGAGAGAGAGGACAGAGGGAGGGAAAGAGAAAGAGAGAGAGAGAGAGGAAAAGAGAGAGAGAGAGAGAGAGAGAGAGAGAGAGAGAGGAAGAGAGAGAGAGAGGAGAGAGGGAGGGAATGAGAAAGAAAGAAAGAAAGAGAGAGATAGAGAGAGAGGAAGAGAAAGAAAGAGAGAGAGAAACACAAAAGAGAGAGAGAGAAAGAAAGAAAGAAAAAAAAAACAAGAGAGAAAAAGATAAACGATAGAAAGCGAATGAAAGAAAAAGAGAAAGAGAAAAACACGAAATACAAAAACATCACAAAATAAAACAACAACAACACAAGGGTAAAACACCTACAATATATATATATATATATTAGTCACACTTCATGCTCTGGGTTAATGAGACTTTGGGTTAATGACGTTCATTATCGCTAATCATCGTTTCTCTAATTATCGTTTCTCTCTAATTATCGTTTATTATCGTTAATTATCGTTTCTCTCTAAATTCTACTTCATTCACTGGATAGTTCCTTTCTCCTATCATATCTATCCGTGTTAATTATCGTTAATTAGGCCGATTAATTAGCTCCTACCACCGTTGATTACCATTAATTAGATCTTACAATCGTTGATTATCGTTAATTATATCTTACAATCGTTGATTATCGTTAATTAGATCTTACAATCGTTAATTGTCGTTAATTAGATCTTACAATCGTTAATTGTCGTTAATTATATCCTACAATCGTTAATTAGGTCGATTAATTATATCCTACAATCGTTAATTGTCGTTAATTAGATCTTACAATCGTTGATTATCGTTAATTAGATCTTACAATCGTTAATTATCATTAATGAATTCAGTTCCCTCTGCCCTTCTTTCTACCTGTCAATTAATTAGGTCCTACCCTCCTTAATCAGATCCTTAATCGTTAATCCTCCCAATTCTCGCAAGTCATGCCAATTCTCGTTAATTAGCACTAATTAAGTCCTACCTTCGTTAATCCTTGTTATTTCGATCCTGCCATCGTTAATCCTCGTTAAACAAGCCAATTATCGTTAATTAAGTCAATTAAATCGATCCTACAATCGTTAATCAGGTCCTAAAATAATTAATTCGATCCTAACATAGTTAAATATCGTTAATAAAGTCAAGTAATTAGATCCTACAATCGTTAATAAAGTCAATTAATTAATTAGTTAATAAAGTCAATTAATCGTTAATCCTCGTTAATTCGATCCTACAATCGTTAATCAGGTCCTAAAATAATTAATTCGATCCTAACATAGTTAAATATCGTTAATAAAGTCAATTAATCAGATCCTACAATCGTTAATCAAGGCAATTCTCGTTAATTCACTCCTACAATCGTTAATTTTCGTTAATAAAGTCAATTAATTCGATCCTACAATCGTTAATTTTCGTTAATCCTCCTCCTCCTCCTCCTCCTTCCTTCCTTCTCTCTACCTGTCCGTTTCTTTCGAGTTTGAGTTCGTCGACGCATTTTCCTAAATGATTCAATTTCTCTTCCAGTTCTTTTCTTAGTCTTCTCTCCGTCTCCAGTTCCATCTTTATTCGCTCTTGTTCGTCCTTTTCTCTCTTCTTCTCTCTTTCTTCCTCTTTTTCTCTCTTCTTGTCTTTTACTTCTTCCTCTTTTTCTCTCTTCTTCTCCCTCTCTTCCTCCTTTTCTCTCTTCGTTGCCTCTTCTCCTTCTCTGTCGAGTGCTAGGTTTCCGACCTCGAGTGGTAGGTTTCCGACCTCGACCTCGAGACTTTCGGCGCCGACTTCGAGGTTTCCGACGCCGACCTCAAGACTTCCGACTTCGACCTCGAGTGGTACGTTTCCGACTCCGACCTCGAGACTTCCGACTTCGACCTCGAGACTTTCAGCGCCGACTTCCAGGTTTCCGACTTCGAGTGGTACGTTTCCGACTTCGACCTGTTGTTGTTGTTGTTGTTTTTGCATTTGTTTTTGCAGCCTCTCGGCCAGCACTCGCCTCTCCTCCATCACGACCTGCAACCGAGTCGTGAGTCGCTCGTTCTCGAGGCGGAGAATCTCGATCTTTCTCGGCAGGATGTTGATGAGGCGCTTGCTGAGGTCGTCCTCTTGAAGGAGTGGCGGGTCGAGGACGACGAGGGGCAACGAGGTCGAGGTTGAGGTTGTGGAGGATGAGGTTGAGGTTGAGGTTGGAGGGTGACCTGTTGCTTCTCGAGGACGACTTCCTGTTGCTGGAGACGCCAAGCTGGAGGAGGAGCCGGTGTCCTCGCTGACGTAGGCGGTGTCGAAGCTCTCCTGGTCGGACTCGAGGTTCTGGGAGGTCGCATCTCCTCCTCCTCCTCCTCCTCCTCCTCCAGCAGCTGCTCCTCCTCCTCCTCCAGCTCCTCCTCGAGACTCCTCATCTCCTCCTCCAGCTGTTGCTCCTCCTCCTCTTCCAGCCTCCCTCCTCGCATCTCCTCCTCCTCCTATTCCTCCTTCTTCTTCCACCTCTTCCTCCTCCATCTCCTCCTCCTCCTCCTCCTCCTCCTCCATCTCGTCCTCCTCGTAATAGTCATCCTCATCGTCGTCATCCTCGTCGTCCTCGTCATCCTCGTCCCCGTACTGCTGGTGGAGCGCGGAGAGCCTCGAGGCGAGAGCGAGCGAGCGGGAGGTGGAGGACACGAGCTTGTGGTACAAGTACGAGCACTGGTCCTCGAGCTCCCTCAGCCTCGAGGCGTGCATGTCCTGGCCGTCCATAGCGGCGACTATCCCGGTCGCAGTGTCGCCATCGGCATCTACGACCCCGTACTCGAGCGCCATGTCGAGGAGGAGGTCCACCGGGGGCTCGAACTTGGTCGAGGACGAGTTGTTCGAGGAGGAGGAAGGGGGTAGCGGGAGGGGCGGGGTGGGGAGGGCGGTCGCTCCTTCTAGCTCCTCCTCCTCCTCCTCGATTCCTCCGTGTCCATCGGCGCGGCGCTGGGCCAGCCTCCGCCTCTCGGCCAACTCCTGCCGGAGACTCGCCCACTCCACCTCGCCCTCGAGGGTCATCCGGCGGATGCGGTGCCACTGGTCCCTCGAGCACTCCAGCTCCTCCCGAAGCCGCTGGAGGAGCTCCCTCTTGCCCTTGAGTTCGTAGCGGAGGATCGACTCGGAGGTGTGGAGTTTGGCGTGCTCGTCCTTCATGTTCGAGACGACGAGCCAAGTGGAGTGGAGGGCGTCCGTCACGCCCTCCAGCCTCTCCTCCTGGGTCGAGACGCGTCGCTGGAGTTCCACGTTGAGGACTCGCAGCCGCTCGATCTCCGTGACTAGCGATTTCTTCTCGAGGATGAGGTCGCGGAGTTTGGTGTAGGTTCTGCTCACGCTCAAGGTCGAGGGGGAGGAGGCTGAGGGGGAGGAGGTTGAGGGCGTGGAGGTCGTGGGCGTGGAGGTCGTGGGCGTGGAGGTCGAGGGCGTGGAGGACGAGGTCGAGGTCGAGGGGGAGGTCGAGTCTCCAGGGGGACGTCCCTCTTGAACCTCTTCTCCTCCTCTTCCCTCTCCTTCTCCTTCTCCTCCTTCTTCTCCTCCTCCTCCTTCTTCTCCTCCTCCTCCTCCTTCTCCTACTCTTCCCTTTCCTCCTCCCTCTCCTTCTCCTTCTCCTTCTCCTCCTCCTCCTCTTCCCTCTCCTCCTTCTCCTTCTCCCTCAACCCCTCCAGCAATCTCACCTCCTCCTTCTCCTGTTCCACCTCCAGAAACCTTCTCTCCCCCTCCTCCTCCACCTCCACCTCCACCTCCACCTCCTCCTCCTCCTCCACCCACCAACCTCTCCGCCGTCGTCCTCTCCGAAAGCTCCAGCTCCTCGAAGAGTTTCCCAAAGGCCGAGAGCTGTTGTGCCATCCTCTGGTTATCCAAGAAGTAGGTCTGGAGCTGGTCCTCGAGGTCTTTGAGGATGACCTCTTGGTCGTCGATGACGTTCTCGTATTGCTTGACCCGCTTGCGCAGTTCGGTGCACATTCGCTCCGTTAGTTGCAGCTTGTATGATTGCAACGATACCTCGGCCAGCAGACGAGGTAGGTCTTGCAACTTGCTCAAAATGGCTTGTCGTCCTTCTTCCTCTTCTTCTTCCTCTTTGGCTTTCGCTGCTCTTTCTTCTTCCTCTTCCTTCTTCTTCTTCTTTTTACTCTTCTTTTTCTTCTGGTCTTCTTCGTCGCTGTTTTCTTCCTTTTCCAACTCTTCTTCCTTCTTCTTCTGTGTCTTCTTGTTCTTGTCTTCTTCTTCTTCTTCTTCTTCTTCCTCCTCCTCTTCCTCTTCGTTTCTCTTGTTCTTCTTCTTGTTTTCATCACTGTCTTCCTCCTCTTCCTCTTCCTCTTCTTTCTTCTTGCTCTTCCTCTTCTCTCCCTCCTCTTCCTCTTCCTTGGCGTCTAAGTCTTCCTCTTCTTCCTTCTTCCTCTTCCTCTCGGCCTCGAGGAAGACCTTGTTGTCAAGTCCTCTATCCCCTTCGTCTTCTCCTCCTCCTCCTCCTCTTCCTCCTTCAACTCCTCCTTCAACATCTCCTCCTCCTCCTCCTCCAATTCCACCACCACAACCCCCTATTCCTTCCACTCCTCCTCCTTCTCCTCCACTTCCTCCTCCACCACCTCCTCCTCCACCTCCACCTCCTCCTCCACTTGCAGCTCCGGCCTTCCTCTCGAACCAAGTGGCACTCACCTTCCGAATGTTGCTTCGAAGTTGCGCTTTTTCCTTCTCCGAGGCTCGGTACTGGTCCTGTGGGTGGATGGGTGGATGAGTGGATCGATTGATGGGTGGGTGGATTGATGGGTGGAGGGTTAGGTGGATGGGTGGAGGGTTAGGTGGATGGTTAGGTGGATGGGTTAGATGGATGGGTGGATGGGTGGGTGGATGGATGGGTGGGTGGGTGGGTGGATGGATGGGTGGATTGATGGGTGGAAGGTGGGTGGATGGATGGATGGGTGGGTTGATGGGTGGGTGGGTGGGTGGATTGATGGGTGGATGGTTAGATGGGTGGGTGGATTGATGGGTGGATGGATGGGTGGGTGGGTGGATTGATGGGTGGGTGGATGGGTGGAGGGTTAGGTGGGTGGGTGGGTGGATGGGTGGAGGGTTAGATGGGTGGGTGGAGGGTTAGATGGGTGGGTGGATTGATGGATGAGTGGATGGATTGATGGGTGGATTGATGGGTGGAGGGTTAGGTGGATTGATGGGTGGGTGGATTGATGGGTGGGTGGATGGATGAGTGGATAGATAGATAGATAGATAGATAGATGGATGGATGGGTGGATGGATAGAATGATAAGATAAGGAGGGTGTGTGGGTGGATTGATGGGTGGATGAATTGATGGGTGGATGAATTGATTGATGGATGAATTGATTGATGGATGAATTGATTGATGGATTGATGGGTGGAGGGTTAGGTGGATGGGTGGATGAATAGGTTAGATAGATGGGTGGGTGGTTAGATTGTTACATAGATTGTTAGATGGATGGATGGATGGATTGATGGGTGGGTGGATTGATGGGTGGAGGGTTAGATGGATGGATTGATGGGTGGATGGGTGGGTGGATTGATGGGTGGATGGTTAGATGGGTGGGTGGATTGATGGGTGGAGGGTTAGGTGGGTGGGTGGATTGATGGGTGGAGGGTTAGGTGGATGGGTGGATTGATGGGTGGGTGGATGGATTGATGGGTGGGTGGATTGATGGGTGGAGGGTTAGGTGGATGGGTGGATTGATGGGTGGATGAATTGATTGATGGATTGATGGGTGGAGGGTTAGGTGGATGGGTGGATTGATGGGTGGATGAATTGATTGATGGATTGATGGGTGGAGGGTTAGGTGGATGGGTGGATTGATGGGTGGATGAATTGATTGATGGATTGATGGGTGGAGGGTTAGGTGGATGGGTGGATTGATGGGTGGATGAATTGATTGATGGATTGATGGGTGGAGGGTTAGGTGGATGGGTGGATGGTTAGATGGGTGGATGGATGGATTGATGGGTGGGTGGATTGATTGATGGATGAATTGATTGATGGATTGATGGGTGGAGGGTTAGGTGGATGGGTGGATGAATAGGTTAGATAGATGGGTGGGTGGTTAGATTGTTAGATAGATTGTTAGATGGATGGATGGATGGATTGATGGGTGGGTGGTTAGATAATATAATATACTGGTTTGATAATAGTAATAATAATAATAGTAATAATGATGATAATCACTATTAATTAATCATTAATTAATCAATTAATGGTTAATTAAATAATGGCTCGGTACTGGTCCTGTGGGTGGATGGATGGATGAACAGATAGACAGATAGGTGGATGATAGATGGTTAGATTGATGGATGGATGGATTTTATTATATATAATTAATTATTAAATATAGTTAGATAGATGGATGTATGGATAAGAATGATAAGAATAGTGGGAAAATTTATAACAAAATAAGTGATAATGATGATGATAATGATGATGATGACGATAATAATAATAGTAATGGGTGGGTGGGTGGTTAGATGGATGGGTGGATTGATTGATGGTTGGATGGGTGGATGGACTGATGGGTGGATGGGTGGATGGATGGATGGATGGATGGATGGGTGGGTGGATGGTTAGATGGATGGGTGGATGGATTGATGGGTGGGTGTGTGGGTGGATGGATGGATAAGAATGATAAGAATAATGGGAAAATAAGTGATAATAATAATAGCAAATATTAGTCGTGATAATGATGATGATGATGATGATGATAATAATATTGGATGGATGGATGATTAGATGGATGGTTGGATGAAAAGATAGACGAATTATTATAATTATTATATATAATTAATTATTAATTATGGTTAGATAGATGGATGGTTGGGTGGATGAACAGACAGACAGATAGGTAGGTGGATGATAGATGGGTGGGTGGGTGGATGGATGGGTGGATTTTATTATATATAATTAATCATTAATTATAGTTAGATAAATGGATATGGATGGATGGATGGATGGTTAGATAGATGGATGGATGAATAAGAATGATAAGAATAATGGGGAAATTTATAACAAAACAAGTGATAATGATAATAACAATTATTAGTCGTGATAATGATGATGATGATAATAATAATAATAATAATAATAATAATAATAATAATAACAATAATAATAATAGTAATAATGATAATTATTACTATTAGAGAGAGAGAGAGAGAGAGAGAGAGAGAGAGAGAGAGAGAGAGAGAGAGAGAGAGAGAGAGAGAGTAAGTGAAGGAGGGAGAGTGAGTGAGTGAGTGAGTGAGAGAGAGAAAAGAGATAAAGAGAATGAGAAAGAGGGAATGAGAAAGAGAAATATAGAAAGGGAAGATGAGAAAGAGAGATAGAAAGAAAAAGTTTGAGAGAAAAAAAACAAGAGAGAGAAAGGGAGAGAAAGAAAACAAGAGAGAGAAAGGGAGAGAAAGGGAGAGAAAGAAAACAAGAGAGAGAAAGGGAGAGAAAGGGAGAGAAAGAAAACAAGAGAGAGAAAGGGAGAGAAAGAAAAACAAGAGAAAGGGAGAGAAAGTTTGAGAGAGAAAAAATAATACAAGAGAGAAAAGGGAGAGAAAGAAAAACAAGAGAAAGGGAGAGAAAGTCTGAGAGAGAGAGAAAAAAAAACAAGACAGAGAAAGGGAGAGAAATAAATAAATAAAGAAAGAAAGGAAAGAAAAAAAACCTTACCTTAAGTTCATTATTTTCTCTCTCCAGAACTTCCAACTTCCGCTGACAGAGGTCAAGGAGATGACCCAAGTCGACGTCGCTTGACCTGTGATGACCTGATTGCTGTTTCGAATCTTCTGTTTTGGCGGGCCTTTTAACGGTTTTAACGGCCGTCGTGACGTCTACCGTTTTTTCTTCTTCTTTTTCTACTCCTATTTCCTTCTCGCTTTTCTTCTCTCCTTCGCCTTCCTCTTCTCTTTCTCTTCCTTCTTTTTCTACTCCTCTCTCCTTCTCGCTTTTCTTCTCTTCTCCTTCGCCTTCTTCCTTTCTTTTCTCCTCCTCCTCCTCCTCCTCTCTTCCTTCGCCTTCCTCCTCTCTTTTCTCCTCCTCCTTCTCTCCTATTCCTCTTCCTCCTCCTCCTCCATTTCCTTCCTTTGTGAACATTTCCAACTGCGCTTCCAACTGCGCCACTTGGTCTAACAACACCTCCTTCTCTGCCAACAGCTCCTGGCACCTTTGACAACACTGCTGTCCGCCTCCCGCCATTCTAGCGAAGTCTCCCTCGGCCTTATTCCCGTTTTCTTCGTCTCCCTCGGCCTTATTCCCGTTTTCTTCGTCTCCCGTTTTCTTTATCTTTCCTCTCTCCTCTTCTCCTTCTCCTTCTCCTCCTTCTCTTCCTCCTCCTTCTTCTTCTTCGTCTCTCTCTCTTTCCATTGATTCGGCCTGGCGAAAGAGAATAATGATAATAGAAACCATGATAATGATAATGATTATAATAATTGTAATGACTATAACAGTAATAATAATGATAATACGAAATAAAACTTTACAAAATTTGAAATCATTAACGGTTTTTTTAATTTGAAATAATTAATGGTTTGAATCATTTGAAATCATTGACGGTTTTAATAATTTGAAACCTTTAACGGTTTTAATGACATGCATAACGGTTTTCATAATTTAAAATCATTAACGGTTTTAATAATGGCTTGAATAACGGTCTTGACAATTCAAAATATCTAACGTTTTTTGTTTGTTTGTTTTATTTTTTTTCCCTTAGCAACGGCAAAACCAACTTACCTTCTGTAACTTCAGCCTCAAGAAGGCGTTGTCACTCTCCAAGAAAGTCAATCTCTCTTTCAAGACCATAATTACATCTCCATTCCCAACATTTCCAACGTCATTTGGCGCGAACGAGGCCGGTGACGTCACGGGGGAGGAGGGTGACGTCACGGGGGAGTCACGTGACGTCATGGGGGAGTCACGTGACGTCACTGGGGAAGACGGTGACGTCACGTCTCTTGCGTCACCAACTGGCGCCATTGTTCCCTGGAAGGAAAAAAAAAATATATTAAATAAATAAAATAAAAAAATATATAAAATAAATAAAATAAAAAAATAAATAAATAAAAAAATAAAATAAATAGATAAAAATAACTAAATATATAAAATAAATAAAATAAAAATAGATAAATAAATAAAATAAATAAAGAAATAAATAAAACATAAAAAATCTAAAAAATAAAATAAATAAATATAAATAAAAAATAAAAATAAATAAATAAATAAAAATAAAAAATAAAAATAAATACAATAAAAAAAATAAATAAATATAAATACATAAAATAAAAGATAAAAAAAAAAAAATAATTAAATGAAAAAAAAAAAAAATACATAAAAAAAACAGACGTTAACAAACGTAATTAGAAAGTTTATTCCTCTTCCTCATAATAAAATAACAAACAATAATAATAATAATAATCAATAATATCTACGCAATTATTAATTAATTATCAATTAGTAATAATAATAATAATTAATAATCGTAATAACCATAATAAAAGTAATAACATAAATAATAATACAAAAAAAAAAAACAATCAATTAATCAAGAATTTATAAATAATAATAATAAAAAAATAATAATGATTACACAATCAATTAAATAATTATTAATTAGTAATAATAATAATAATTAATAATCGTAATAATCATAATAATAGTAATAATATAAATAATAATCATAAAATAATTAATCAATTAATTAATTAAGAATCCATAAATAATAATAATAATAATAATAATAATAATAATAATAATAATAATAATAAATAAGAATAATAATAATAATAATAATAATAATAATAATAATAATAAAAAAAAAAAAAAAAAAAAAAAAAAAAAAATATATATATATATATATATATATATATATATATACATATATATATATATATATATATATATATATATTGGTTTATTCAACGTAAATATTTCAATTAAATATTATAAAAATAACACGATAATTAACACAAAATACATTCATAATATACTGAAAGAAAAGGAAATCATAATAAAAAGAATAAAAAGAATAATGAAAGAATAAAACTATAATAATAATAAACAATAATTATAATAACAATAACAAGATAATAAAATAACAATAAAATAATAATAACGATAAACAATAATAATAATAATAATAATAATGATGATAATAATAATAATAACAAAAATTATGATGATGATAATGATAATAATAATAATAATGATAATAAACATGATGTTAATAATAATAATAATTATAATAATAATCATAACATAATTAACCCGTTAACGACGGATGACGTGTTTTTTCGTCATACGTGACGCAGGACCTCTTTGCACTAGACAATGGTGCAGTCATGCGCGTTCGGGGGGATTTTGGATCCACTATTGTTATTAATTTATTGTCTTACTATAAGTAATGACGTGAAAGTTGAAAGTTAGACAATTGCAGTCATAATTATTAATCATTATACTGCCGTAATAATAAGCAAAATGCCGTTTTTACAACTCACTTACAAAAACCTAGAAATGGCGCCCACTTTTCTCCTTAGCACCAGCACGGGAGGAGTAGCAGCCTTTGAATGGCATCCACCATACGGTCTCAATAGCAACACACATACTATATCATGTTTATAACTCCCTAACCAAACAAATCAACACTACTCTGATGGCACCCATTAGCTTCCTATCCTCACTTGGCTCCTTAAAGTACCGCCCACCCCATGAACCCCATGTGCAGGCAGATCATACTTTCAGAGGAGGAATGACTCACAACCCATACCCATGCCAACAATGTGCCACTGTGCCAGTAGGGATAAACCTTGTTATTGTTGGCACTCATTGTCCAAAAGCCACAATGTTTTCCTCCCTCATTCCCATACCTCTTCATTTTGGATGGTTATAAGTTAGATTTATTATTGTTCGTTCGTGACAGCACAACAATTACGAAAAAATAAAGTTGCTTTTTGTTCCCTCCTAAAAACATAATACTTCTAATACTTCTAATTCTATTCTATCACAAAATTGAGTGTAAAGAAAAAAAAATTGGAATGAGTTGGATATGGAATGGACCCCACTGAAACTAATAAACAAATTTTTTTAAGAGTCAACTGCAGAATTGGTGGAACCTGTGATATGACAAATATAAATTTCTATAAAACAGTAAAACAACACAAACCCCACACACACACTACAAAAAACAAAAAAAAAAAAAAAAAAAAACAAAAAAAAAAAAAAAAAAAAAAAAAAAAAAAACAAAATACAAAGATGGGGATCTAGCTCTACCTAACTCTACTACAATGAGTGATTCCTAAAAAAAGGGAGTGGGGGAAAATCAAATTAAGTTGCCCAAGAAGCTGCCTCGCATCAGAAATAAAACTCATTCACTGGATCCTGTGTAAGTACAGCAAAAAATTCAATCCCCTCCCCAATATCCCATCCCCATCATCTATCCCCCCCCTCATTTATCCTGATTCCTGTGTAAGGCAAATCTTCCAACCCCATCCCCTATCCCCTTCGTCGGCAACACTGGGGTTTTAATAAACAAAATAATAACAATAATGATAATCAAATCAATAGTTATTATTATATAATAATAATAATAATAATAAAAATAAGGAGAAACACGAAAATAAAAACATCCTTAACTGTAACCTAAACTAAAAACTGTACCTACCACGAGGGGACGGGTCAAGCAATTGGCGCTCTAAGATTTCATTCTCTTTCCTTTTTCTCCTCTGCGGTTTCCTCCTTCTCTCTCTCCTTAAATCGCACTTCGTATTCGCCTCGTTTCCTTCTCCTCTTTTCTTTACCTCCTCTCTCCTCTCCTCTTTTCTTCTCACTCCTCTCTCCCCCTCGCTTCTCTCTCATTCCTCTCTCTCTCTGTCTCCTCTCTCTCCTCACCTCTCTCACTCCTTCCTCCTTCCTCTCTCCTCTCATCTGTCCGCTCTCATTCTCCTCCCTCTTTCCTCTGCCCTCTCCTCTCCTCTCTGGTCCTCTTCGCTCTTCTCTCTCTCTCTCTCTCTCTCCTCTCTCCTCCCACTCCCATCTCTCCTCTCTCTACTCTCAATGTCTCGCCTGGGCGAGCAGCTCTCTCTACCTGTCTCTCCTTCTCCGCTCTTCCCCTCTCTCTCTCTCCTCTGTTATGGTCCCTGTCTCCTTCTTCTCTTCTCTCTCTCCTTTCGCTCATCTTTCTCCCTCTCTCTCTACTCGCTCTTGAATCTCATTCCCTCTCTCTCTCTCTCTCGCTCTTGCTCTCTCTCCCTCTCTTCTCTCATATCTGTATCTTTTCCTTTCTCGTCTCGTCTCTCTCTCTCTCTCTCTCTCTCTCTCTCTCTCTCGCTCTCTCTCTCTCTCTCTCTCTCCTCGCCCACCTCCCTCCCCCTTCTCTCTCTCTTCCTCTCCTCTACCTTCTCTCTCTCTCGCTCGCTCTCTCTCTCTGTCTCTCTCTCTCTCTCTCTCTCTCTCTCTCTCTCTCTCTCTCTCTCTCCATCTCTTTCTCTTTCTCTTTCTCTCTCTCTCT
Source organism: Penaeus japonicus (assembly GCF_977035675.1). Lineage (NCBI taxonomy): Eukaryota > Metazoa > Arthropoda > Malacostraca > Decapoda > Penaeidae > Penaeus > Penaeus japonicus. The sequence continues at coordinate 996 of NW_028236740.1, read as the reverse complement.
CTCTTTCACTTTATCTTTCTCTCTCTTTCTCCCTCTCTTCTCTCTCTCTCTCTCTCGCTCTTATCTGTATCTTCTCCTTTCTCTTCTCTCTCTCTCTATTTCTTTCTTTCTCGGAGTCTTTCTCTCTCTCTCTCTTTCTTGCTTTCTTTCCATGAGTGATTCTCTCTCTCTCTCCCTCTCTCCCTCTCTCTCTTTCTCTCTCTTCTCTCTTATCTGTATCTTTTCCTTTCTCTTCTCTCTCTCTCTCTTCTCTCTTATCTTTATATATTTAATATAATTCATATATAATAAAGGTACTTATATATAAGTATATATATAAACATATATATATATAAATATACAAATACATACATATACAATATAACATAATATATATATATATATATAGTTAATATATATATAATATATACTATATATATATATATATATAAAATAATAATATATATATATAATCTACATACAATAATATGTTATATATATATATATATATATATATTATATATATATATATACATGATATATATATGTATAAATATAATATATATATATATATATTAATAATATATATAATATTTACATAATGATAATTTTACATAATTATATATACATAATATAAAAAAATATGTATATACATTATTATATATGGTATACTTATATTTATAAATATGAATATAATATATTTTATATATAATATTATATATATATATTATAAAAATATAAATAATATTATATATATATAACATAATATATATAACACACATATATATATATATACATATATAAATATATATATATATATTATATTTTATATATATAATATATATCAATAATATATATATAATATATATATTTAATATATGCAATATTCTTAACATACATAATATATATACAATATGTATAAAATCATTAATAGTATATATACATATTATCTGTATAATTATATATATTATATATATATATAATTAATTATATATATATATACCAATAATATATATA
>NW_028236739.1:0-4845 GCF_977035675.1 Penaeus japonicus | reverse complement strand
CTTATCCATCCATCTATGTATTCTCTTGCTCTGTCTCTGTTCTCTCTTTCTCTTTCTCTTCTCTTTCTCTCTTATCTATCTCTTCTGTGTCTCTCTATCTCACACACATACATGCATTAGACAGTATACACCATCCAAACTTCTATTATTCTCTTGCTCTGTCCCGCCTATCTCTTTATCTATCTCTGTCTCTTTCTTATCTATCTCTCTGGGACCCTCTATCTCACACACACATACATGTATAGACAATACAACACCATCCAGCTTCCCATTGTAGTTATGGCAGACTGCAGGTTTTATTGTTCTTTTGTCATGCGGCGGTAACAATTACATCATTAATACATTGTACACTATTGCCTATGGATACTTTTTTTCTAGTAATGTCCTTTTTATTCTTCTATTACCATTTTAGATTCTGATTGTTATAATTGGTGTTAATCAGCGTTATTAACATTTTCATTTCATATAAAGAACATTATTGTTATCAACGCTATTACTGTTCATTGTGAAAATCATCATCATTATTGGATTCATCTTCATTATAATTATTTTTATTATACTATTATTATTTATATTATTAGAATTAAGATCATTATTATAATTGTTTATCATATCATCATCACCATTCAAAGATTTTATCATCATTATTATCATTATCATACTGAATATTGATATTTTTGTTGGTGTTTTTATCATAATATCATCGTTGTTCTTAGTGGGGGCTAGTGTTATTATTTTGATTTTCCTAATCAATGCTTATTATAATTTGTTTATCTTTATCTTTTACCTGTACTTTTGTCATAATTCTATATCTTTATTGCCATATTATTACCAAAACAATCACATCCATTCTTCATATCACTCATCATTACCACCACCCCTCCCACCGCATCATGGATATCTTTATTTTTCTCAAGTTTTAGTCACTTAAAATCACTTTTCGTCAGTCAACCCTTCGTGAGCCAAATGCCAAGAGGTAGAAACTAAGCTGCGTTATCCGCACAAAAAAACAGGAGGCAATTAATTAATTTTCGATGTTGTTCAAGGGCAAGTTAGCTTAAATGAAAGTAATACCATATTCAAATAATATTCACGCGAAGCAGTTTCAAGTTTTTAAAAAGTCATGGCGGCAGTTTAATTACGGTCTGTAACAAGTCGCTTCAACCTTTTAGATTATTTAAAGATCTTGAGGGAGCATACTAGATCGTCTTTACTAATTAATATTAAACGCCTTTATTGCATCACTGTCAATCACGTATGATATGACGGCCAGCTGCAAACGAGCGTGTGAGAGAGTGAGCGATTGCCGACAAACCAGAGAATTGCTGTGGACTGTGTGTACTTAGGATTAGGTGCTTTTTTATTGCAATTTGGAGTACTGTTAGCACAGCTATTGAAAGTGTTTGAGTATTGAGCTTTTATGGTGCCAGGACTGATAATTTATGGATGTAGACACACATATACCTTTACAAACACATACATACTATACAAACACACAACAACTGTTCATACACACAAAACACACACACATACGCACAAAAAACCATATGCATTACAGATACATACAAACAGGCAACATACAAACTCACAAAAGGCATAAATACATTGTTTGAGATATTATAACATTATAAAAATATGCCAAACAATGGAAATACAAGAATATGTATTATATATATAGATATTTATATATATTTATATATATATAATATATATTTATTTTACGTATACATATACAGTATATATTTATTGTATTATATACACATATGTATATATATTATATATATATTTATATTTATGTATTTATGTATATATTATACATATATACTCAAACACACACACATTCACACACACATTTATGTACACACACACACACACACATATATCTATATATATATATATATATATATATATATATAATATCTTTATGTATATATACTTATATTATATATATATAATATAATTATATATATATATAGATATATATATACACACACACACACAACACTCCAATATGTGTGTTGGGTTTATGTTAATGTACGTATATACACACGTATAAAACGAAAAAAATATATATATATTTTTTTCCTAGTTGTACATATACGCATTAACACGCACACACACACAAGCACACGCACACCACCACACGCACGTATATATATATAATATATATATATTATATATATATATATCTATAATATATGTTTTATATATATATATTATATTATATATATATATATATTATATATATATTATAAAAGCGTGTGTTATTGTGTATGTGTGTGTGTTTGTGTTCAATGTCTATTACAAGTAGGAATATTATATATATATATATATAATATATATAAATATTATATATATTATATTATATATATATATATATATATACGCATTAACACAAACACAGCATACACACACACACACACCACACCACACACACACACACATATATATATATATTATATTATATATATAATTAATATATATATATATATATATAATGTTATATATAAATATAATGTGTGTATTGCATGTGTTTGCGTGTGTGTGTGTGTTTGTGTGTGTTATGTGTGTGTATGTGTGTGTCGTGTGCGTGTGCTGTGTGTGGCGGTGTGTTGTTTGTGACATCCCATAGCGCTAGAATTGGATGTGCTGATTCACTGGGGGGAAACGCTGCCGCGTTGTCAATAATACCACTAGTATCTATGGACTGCTTAGGTCTTCAAACTATCCGGATATAGCAGTTTTAAACCGTGAAAACATTGGGCAAGGTAGGAATGTACCACTGGTAATTGCGGGGATATATATAGAAACTTACTAATAACAAACCGACTATATATAACGGAAATCATTCCTCACACGCGATTCCAAAATGGTGGGCTCCACCCCCTATAGCCCACCTTAGCCAGGATATTATATTGAGCTTTCAATAGGTAGTGGTGGGAGTAGACTTAGTTACAGAAAGCATCTAGCCCATGGTAACGATATTGGACAGTAATCAAACAAGCGAAGACTTCAAGAGAACGTCAGGCCTCACACCTGTTTTTACTAAGGCCAAGGTAAATAATGCTCCCCAACGCATACCTGTTCAGTAATGCTGAATCTTGTGAATTTGGTACCGGATACGACGTTTAAAACGTTGCGAAAGCTTATAAGCTATATCGACGCAGACGTCCAATATCGTTATTGTAGCGTTACCATGGACTCAGATACTAAATATGGACAAAACTTCAAATGCCATCACTGATCAAAAATTCGCTAGACTCCTTTTTAATCTTTTAAATGTTAAATGTGATGTTTTCCAATTATTCATTTTCTCTGGAATAGGAAGAAAGTTCATGGCCAAATGAAGCTATTTGCAAAAGTAATACGCTAGAATGGAGAAAACTTTAATAGTTAGTGGTATTTGTTTTGCTTCTCTATATGCGAGTACATTTGTATATGTCTGGGTGTTTTGTAGGAATTATGTGTGTATGTGTTGTAGAGAGAGAGCGAGCGAGAGGAGAGAGGAGAGCGAGATAGAGGAGAGAGAGAGAGAGAGAGAGAGAGGATGAGGAGAGAGAGAGAGAAGAGACGAGAGGAGGAGAAAGAAGAGAGAGGGAGAGGGAGAGAGAGAGAGAGAGATCGAGAGAGGAGCAGAGAGAAGAGAGAGAGAGAGAGGGGGGGATGGAATGAGAGATGCGAGAGAGAAGAGAGAGCGAGAGGAGGAGAGTGGGCATGGGGAGAGAGAGAAGAGAGTGAGTGATGATGAGAGAGAGAGAGAGAGGGGCGAGGAGGGTGAGGAGAGGGGAGGTGATGGAAGGAGAGGGAAAGGTGAGAATGAGAGAGAGAGAGAGGAAAGAGAGAGAGAGAGAAGAGACGAGAAGGAGGAGAGAGGGGACGAGAGAGACGAGGAAGAGAATTGAGGAGAGAGAGAGTGAGAGAGAGAGAGAGAGTGGGGGGGGGGGGAGAGGGAGAGGGAAGGGGGAGAGAGAGAGAGAGGAGAGAAGAGAGAGAGAGAAGAGAAGAGAGAGACGGAGAGAGAGGAGATACCCGAGAGAGAGAGAGAGAGACGAGAGAGAGAGAGAGGAGAGAGAGGAGAGAGAGCGAGAGAGGAGAGAGAAGAGAAATGCAAAATTTATGCATATATGTCTGTGTTATCCTTTAAGATAGCTGAAAAATAGATATTCTTAAAACCAAAGAAGATAAATCTAAATTCAATATCCATTTGTTATCTAGTATCGTGCAATATAATCCCATCAATCTTGGTAGGATTCTTTTTCATCACATTATGAGAAGTCATATAACAGTACATTGCAATCTGACTTGAAGTCTTAAAATGCAATCACTTTTTTTCAGGTTTCTTTTTAAGCAAAGTTCGTTAATTCAAGAAGAGGAGAGAGAGGAGAGAGAGAGAACAGGAGAGAGAGACGAGAGAGAGAGGAGAGCGAGATAGACGAGAGAGAGAGAGAGAGAGAGACGAGAGGAGGAGAGAGAGGAGTGAGAGATAGGAGAGAGGAGGGAGGAGATGAGGATGAGAGAGAGAGAGAGAGAGAGAGAGAGAAAGAAAGAAACCACACATGTTTGATAATTTATGGAATTGAAATTGCTAACAGTATTAAAACCTTTGAAAACACTGAGATTTCCAGACAAGATGAAAAACAAAAACCACTTATTTGGGGCGTCCGTTAATCTCCGCTGGAAAGCCGTATACGCCAAGGATAAATCATCTTAAGGTCTTTTTTTATGGCGAGTTTTCCAGGTAACTTTGCAGTCTCATTTGAAGGAAAATAGTAAGTGGATCTAATGCTTGTTCAGTTGTTTCCTCTTGTATATGAAATATTGTTGAATCTTTTTAAGGAAGTCACG
>NW_028236738.1:0-2500 GCF_977035675.1 Penaeus japonicus | reverse complement strand
CCATGTCCATTTCCTCCCGGGTCTCTTTTCGAAGAATATATTCATAATTTTAAGGAATCGAGCTTCAGCGAATTCTATTAGCCTTTGCCCTCTCTCATTTCTGGTGCCTATTCCATGTTTCCCAACCGAGGTATCTCCATCTTCCCTTATTCCTATCTTGGCATTAAAATACCCCATAATCACGGTAAAATGGGTTTTTGCTCTATCGGTAGCTGCTTGCACATCTTCATAGAACCTCTCTATCTCCTCATCACTATGACTACCAGTATGAGTGTATACTTGGATGATATTTAGGTTATATCTGTTGTTTAGTTTCAGTATTACAAAAACTACTATTTTGCTCACACTGTAGAATTTTCTAATATTCTTTTTGAGGCGCTTGTGAACTAAGAAACCTACTCCTAATTCTTGTTTGCTATCCAGGGGTTTACCTCTCCAATATAGTAAGTGACCATCATTTAATAGTTTCTGTTCTTCTCCTAGTCTTCTAACTTCAGAAAGTCCTACAATATCCCATCCAATAAATGATTGTTCCTCAAGAAGTGTAAAAGATCAGATTCTGTTCTCAGACTCCTTACATTGTATGTGCACAAATTCTTCCTCTTTAGGCGGCCAGGGTCTAACCGGATATTTTTAGCACCCTCTGCTCCAGAACGATCCTGATCACCGCCATGACCAGGGGCTCCTTCGCTTCCGGGGAATGAGGGCCGTTTTCTTGACTGGGAAATCATATTTAAGAGGGGTGGGGCATGATATTCCCACCTACCGGCCTTAATTGTACATGGTGGGGGGAGTAATTTTAGTCATTTTAGAGTAATTTTACCTTTAATCTCCAATAACATGTTTGAGTTAGTCTCGCGTGTTATTAGGAGATCTTAGTATCCCCCGATCTATCTCACTACCTCTCGGTCTACCCTAGTGAAAATGGACATTTGTTTAGATACACATGCATGGCCTATGCAAAAATGCATGCTTGCATGTTTATATTGCACATCCGTGCCCACAATTAATGCCAATTATGCACATACTCCAAGCGGATGTCTACACCCGTATGTATGTACACAGCACTCATATATAACAGTGTCTTGATTTTACTCAGGTCAGATGTTGAATACCGTGGCATCTATGTGGAGCGTGTAAGCGATGTTTGACTCATTTTCTACTGGTTTGCTTAGATGGTATGATTTTGTATTAGGAATATATTCACACATCCTCTAATGTTTTCACACTGTATTGTATACTTGCAAATCACTATAATAGATGGTTTAACTCATTGTTTTCCTTCATTTATATTGTGGCACTTTTTGGCAATCTCCATGCCTTTGAAAGGACTAGCTTTTCTGTGGCATTCTTTCTTTTTTTAATTTTCCATAACACTTGTGTAATTTCTTATTTCTTTTTCGTTCGTATATGCACTCTAGACATTCACACATATTTTCACCTTATATATATATATATATATATATTATATATATATATATATATATATATATATATATATATATATATATATAATAATAAATACATATATGTATATATATATATATATATTATATATATGTGTGTGTGTGTGTGTGTGTATAATTCATATATGCATATATATTAATGTATTATATATATATATAAATATAATATCTATATATATATATATATATATATATATATTATATATATATATACATATATTCATGTATGGCATATATGGATATTTATAATATGGTATTATAGATATATATATATATAGAGATATATTAATATAATATATATATATATATTTATATATATATTATATATATATCATATATATATTATTATATATATGTGTGTGGTGTGTGTGTGTGTGTGTGTGTGATGTTGTAGTGTGTGTGGGGTGTCTGGGAATTCATATATGTAATTATTTTTTGTATATATATATATATATATATATATATTATATATATATATTAATCATATATATATTTACATATATTACATGAATGCATTTTATCGGATATTTATTTATGTAGTTATATATACATATATTATATATATTATATTACTATTTATATATATCATATATATATATATATTACACTAAATGTACATATATATATTATATATATATATTATATATATATATATATATATACATATTGTACATATAGATATATATTTATATATATTATTATATTTTTATATATATATATTATATATACAAAAATTCATATATACATTATATTTACATATATATACATATGTATACAATTATTATACATATAATATATTTACATATATCTACATATATAACCAATTTATATACATATATATAATACATATATATATACATTATTATATACATATATTATACATATAAAATACATTATATAGGACATATAAATACATATATATACTTTTTAACGGTATATATTACGTATTATACGCTATATATATGTATATATATATGTATAATTATGTATATATATAATATATATTATTATATATATATATAGATATATATATT
>NW_028236737.1:5000-7777 GCF_977035675.1 Penaeus japonicus | reverse complement strand
CTCTCTCTCTCTCCTCTCCTCCTCTCCCCTCCCTTCCCCCCCCCCCCCCCCCCCCCCCCCCCCCCCCCCTCCCCTTCTCTTCATCTCCCTATAAACGACACAAAATTCCTTCAAAGTCAAACTCTTAAATCCTCCATAGATAGATGAATAAATATCAATATACAAAAAAAAAAAAAAAAAAAAAAAAAAAAAAAAATCATACATAATAGATACATTAACCACTCTTAACATCAAACAGAAATCCTCCAAAAAAGAAAAAAAAAAGAAAAAAAGAAAATAGAAAAAAAGGAAAGAGAAAAACTCTACCTCAGCTGGACAAAGAGTTGACCATGGGGGAGAGGGGGGAGGGGGAGGGGGAGGGGGAGGGACGTGGGGGAGGAGGGAGGAGAGGGTGTAGGAGGGAGGGGGTGGGGAGTTAGGAGGTTTTTTTTTTGGGGGGTGAGGGAGGAGGTGATGGAGGAGGGGTGAGGGAGGAGGATTGAGGGAATAGGAGTGAGGGAGTAGGGGTGAGGGAGTTGGAGTGAGGGAATAGGGGTGAGGGAGGAGGGGTGAGGGAGTTGGGATAAGGGGGGGCTATGGAAGAAGTGAGGGAGAGGATGAGGGAGGAGGGGTGAGGGTGGGGGTGAGGGAGTAGGGATAAGGGGGGGTGATGGAGGAGGTGAGGGAGTAAGGATGAGGGAGGAGGTGAGGGAGTAGGAGTGAGGGAGGAATAAGTGTATTTGACGGGTACGAGGGAAGAGAGGGAGGGGGAGGGGGAGGGAGGGGGTATTTCTGTGAGGTTTCTTTGATGACTAGGCAGGTGCTGTGGTTGGGGGGGAGGGGGAGGGGGAGGGGGAGGGAGAGGGGGAGGAGAAGAGGGGGGAAAAGGGGATTGAAGGAAGAGAGCATGATAGGTAGATAAAGAGAGAAGTGGAGAGACTAGACCCCTCCCTTCCCCTCCCCCCTCCCCCTTCCCCCCTCCACACACCCCACTCCTTACTCCGAGAGGCTAATAACTCCCCATGCATTAATGAGACGAAAACACCATAGCTATGTGAAGGAACGGGAGTGAGGGTTGGGGGTGGAGGGTGAGGGCGGGAGGGGGGAAGGGGGGTAGAGGGAGAGGGGAGGTTACGAAATTACATGTCTTTGTCTTTCTCTCTGTCTATGTCTGTCTGTCTGTCTATCTCTCTTTCTCTCTCTCTCTCTCTCTCTCTCTCTCTTTCTCTCTTTCTCTCTCTCTCTCTTTCTCTCTCTCTCTCTCTCTCTCTCTCTCTCTCTCTCTCTAGCTCTCTCTCTCTCTCTCTCTCTCTTTCTTTCCCTCTCTTCCTCTTCCTCTTCCTCTCTCTCTCTCCCTCCTCTTTCTCTTGTTTTCTTAAATTTTCTTTCCTTTCTTCTTTTTCTTCCTTCCCCATCTCCCTCTTTCTCTTTCTCTCCCTCTCTTTACCTCCCCCTCTCGCTCTCTGCTTCTGTTTCTGTCTCTTCACCCTCTTCTCCCTCTGTATTCTTTCTCTTCTTTCTACCCTCCTCCTTCTCTTCATCCTCCTCCTCCTCCCCAACCTACTCCGTCCTCCCCCCCCCCCTTCCTCTCCTCCATCCCCTCTTCATCTTCCTCCTTCTCCCTCCCCCTCCCCCTCCCCCTCCCCATTCCCCTCTTCCTTTTCTTCCTTCTCCTTCTCCTTCTATCTCCCCCTCCTTCTCCTCTTGCCCCTCCCCTCTCCCTCTCCCTCTCCCCCTCCCCCCCTCCTTCCCCTCTTTCTTTCTCCTTCTCCTTCCCCTTCTATCTCTCACTCCCTCTACTCTTCCTAGTCTCGCCCCTCCCTCTCCCTCTTCCCCCCTCCTTCCCCTCTTTCTTTTCTCTCTTCTCCTTCCCCTTCTATCTCCCACCCCTTCTCCCTGTCTCTTTCCCCTCTCCCCTCTCCCTCTTCCCCCCTCCTTCCCCTCTTTCTTTTCTTCCATCTCTTTCCCCTTCTATCTCCCAATCCTTCTCCTCTCCCCCTCTCCCCCCCTTCCCCTCTCCCTCTCCCTCTTCCCCCCCCCCTCCTTCCCCTCTTCCTCTTCCCCCCCCTTCCCCTCTTTCTTTCTCCCCCTCCCCATTCCCCTTTTCTTCTCCCTCCTTCTCCTCTTCCTCCTCTCGCCCCTCTCCTCTCCCTCTCCCTTCCCCCCCTCCTTCCCCTCTTTCTTTCTCCCTCTTCCCCCCTCCCCTCCTTCCCTCTTTCTTTCTCCCTCCCCCTCCTTCCCCTCTTCCTCCTCTCGCCTATCCCCTCTTCCCCCCTCCCCTCCTTCCCCTCTTTCTTTCTCCCCTCCTTAAAAACTTCCCCGCCAGGACTTGACTTGCGCCTCGGATTCTGAAGGACCTGTGTAGCTATCGGAAAAACTCGTCTGCTGCTTCTCTCTCTCCCCTCTCCTCTCTATCTCTCATTCTCTCTCTCTCTCTCTCATTCTCTCTCTCTCTCTCTCTCTCTCTCTCTCTCATCCTCTCTCTGTCTGTCTATCTCTCTCTGAGAATGAGAGAAAGAAAGAAAGAGAATGAGAGAGAAGCAGAAGAAGAAAAATCTTCGAAAAAAAAAACTCCCGCCAAAAATACTTTCCCAAAAGACGCCTCTGATATATTTCAATTCTTGAAATTCTTTATTTTTTCACTTAATTATCGTTATTATCTATATTTGATAATTGTAATATTTAATTAACAGCAATTAAAAGGTGATACCAATGATAATGCAATAATAATGATAAGGAAAGAACATGTTAATATCATATTAATCACTTACTACTGTCATTAATGGCATAATTACTTC
>NW_028236736.1:0-6913 GCF_977035675.1 Penaeus japonicus | reverse complement strand
TAACGGGGAATGAGTACCACTGCCTTAATCGCTTCAGGGGAATAGGTACCTTTCAATTAGTCGCTTCCGGGGAATGAGTGACATTGCCCTAGTCGCTTCCGGGGAATGAGTGACATTGCCTTAGTCGCTTCAGAGGAATGAGTACCATTTCCTTAATCGCTTCCGGGGAATGAGTACCATTGAATTAGTCGCTTCCGGGGAATGAGTACATGCCTTATCGCTTTCGGGGAGGGAATGAGTACCATTGAATTAGTCGCTTCCGGGGAATGAGTACCACTGCCTTAATCGCTTTCGGGGAATGAGTACCGTTGCCTTAGTCGCTTCCGGGGAATGAGTACCGTTGCCTAAGTCGCTTTCGGGGAATGAGTACCATTGCCTTAATCGCTTCTGGGGAATGAGTACCATTGAATTAGTCGCTTCCGGGGAATGAGTACCACTGCCTTAATCGCTTTCGGGGAATGAGTACCATTGAATTAGTCGCTTCCGGGGAATGAGTACCACTGCCTTAATCGCTTTCGGGGAATGAGTACCATTGAATTAGTCGCTTCAGGGATGGACCAACCATGCCTTAATCGCTTCGGGGAATGAGTACCATTTGACTTAGTTGTTCGGGGAATGAGTACCATGCCTTAATCGGCTTCTGGGGATGAGTTACCATTGAATTAGTCGCTTCCGGGGAATGAGTACCACTGCCTTAGTCGTTTCGGGGAATGAGTACCAATATCTTAATCGCTTCGGGGAATGAGTACCATTGATTAGTCGCTTCCGGGGAATGAGTACCACTGCCTTATCGCTTTGGGGATGGTACCCTTGATTAGGTCGCTGCGGTGAATGAGTGCCATTTCCTAAGTCGCTTCCTGGAATGGTCCCATTGCTCGGTCTATTCAGAAACAAAAGAGTACCAATGCCTTGGTCGCTTTGGGGAATGAGTACCATTTCCTTGGTTGCTTCCAGGGAATGAGTACCATTGCCTTAGTTGCTTCCGGGGATTGAGTGACATTGCCTTAGTCGCTTCTGAGGAATGAGTACCATTGCCTTAGTCACTAACGGGGAATGAGTACCATTGCCTTAATCGCTTCAGGGGAATACGTACCATTGAATTAGTCGCTTCCGGGGAATGAGTGACATTGCCCTAGTCGCTTCCGGGGAATGAGTGACATTGCCTTAGTCGCTTCAGGGGAATGAGTACCATTTCCTTAATCGCTTCCGGGGAATGAGTACCATTGAATTAGTCGCTTCCGGGGAATGAGTACCACTGCCTTAATCGCTTTCGGGGAATGAGTACCGTTGCCTTAGTCGCTTCCGGGGAATGAGTACCGTTGCCTAAGTCGCTTTCGGGGAATGAGTACCATTGCCTTAATCGCTTCCGGGGAATGAGTACCATTGCCTTGGTCACTTCCGGGGAATGAGTACCACTGCCTTAATCGCTTTCGGGGAATGAGTACCATTGAATTAGTCGCTTCCGGTGAATGAGTACCATTTCCTAAGTCGCTTCCTAGGAATGAGTACCATTGCCTTGGTCTCTTCCAGGGAATGAGTACCATTGCCTTGGTCGCTTCCGGGGAATGAGTACCATTTCCTTGGTCGCTTCCAGGGAATGAGTACCATTGCCTTAGTTGCTTCCGGGGAATGAGTGACATTGCCTTAGTCGCTTACAAGGAATGAGTACCATTGAATTAGTTGCTTCCGGGGATTGAGTGACATTGCCTTAGTCGCTTCCGGGGATTCAGTGACATTGCCTTAGTCGCTTCCGAGGAATGAGTACCATTGCCTTAGTTGCTTCCGGGGATTGAGTGACATTGCCTTAGTCACTAACGGGGAATGAGTGACAATCCCTTAGTCGCTTCAGGGGAATGAGTACCATTGAATTAGTCGCTTCCGGGAATGAATACCATTGCCTTAGTCGCTTCCGGGGAATGAGTACCATTGAAATACAGTTCACCTCCCAACGGGGAATGTGACATTGCCTAAGTAGCTTCCGGGGATACGTACATGCTTATCGGCTTCGGGGGAATGAGTATCATGAATTAGTTGCTTCGGGGCTGAGTACCATGCTCAATCGCATATCGGGGAATGAGTACCGTTGCCTTAGTCGCTTCCGGGGAATGAGTACCACTGCCTTAATCGCTTTCGGGGAATGAGTACCGTTGCCTCAGTCGCTTCCGGGGAATGAGTACCGTTGCCTTAGTCACTTCCGAGGAATGAGTACCACTGCCTTAGTCGCTTCGGGGCATGAGTACCGTTGCCTTAGTCGCTTCCGGGGCATGAGTACCGTTGCCTTAGTCACTTCCGAGGAGTGAGTAACACTGCCTTAGTCGCTTTGGGGAATAAGTCCATTTGAATAGTCGCTTGGGGAATGAGTACCCCTGACCTTAATCGCTTTCGGGGAATGAGTACCATTGAATTCGTCGCTTTCGGGGGAAAGAGTACCACAGCCTTAGTCGCTTTCGGGGAATGAATACTATTGCCTTAATCGCTTCCGTGGAATGTGTACTATTGATTTAGTCGCCTTCAGGGGCATGAGTACACTGCTTAATCGCTTTCGGGGAATGGGTACCATTGCATTAGTCGCTTCCGGGGAATGGTACCACTGCCTTAAACGCTTTCGGGGAAAGAGTACCGTGCCTTAGTCGCTTCTGGGCATGAGTACGTTGCCTAAGTCGCTTCGGGGATGAGTACCATTGCCTAATCGCTTCGGGGAATGAGTACATTCAATTAGTCGCTTCCGGGGAATTGAGTACCCTGCCTTAATCGCTTTTGGGTGATGAGTACCATTGATAGTCGCTTCCGGGGAATGAGTAAAAACAAAAACCCCCCCACTGCCTTATCGCTTTCGGGGATGAGTCCATTGAATTAGTCACGATTATCGCTTCGGGGAATGAGTACACTGCCTTATCGCTTTCGGGGCAATGAGTACCATTGAATTAGTCGGTCCGGGGGAATGAAGTACCATGCCTAAAATCGCTTCCGGGGAATGAGTACCATTGACTTAGGTTGCTTCCGGGGAATGAGTTAACCACTGCCTTATCGCTTCCGGGGAATGGTTACCATATGAATTAGTCGCTTTCGGGGTATGAGTACCACTGCCTTAGTCGCTATCGGGGAATGAGTACCCTTGCCTTAATCGTTCCGGGGAAAAGAGTCCATTGAATTCGTCGCTTCGGGGAATGAGTACCTGCCTTACTAGCTTCCGGGGAATGAGTAACCATTAAATAAGTCGCTTCCGGGGATGAGTACCACTGCCTTAATCGCTTGGGGAATGGAGTACCATTGAATTAGTCCCTTCCGAGGGAATGGAGTAACACAGCCTTTAATCGCTTTCGTGAATGCGTACCATTGAATTAGTCGCTTCCGGGGAATTGAGTACCCACTTGCCTTTATTCGCTTTTGGGCCGGAGTACCGTTGCCTTAGTCGCTTCCGGGAATGACGTACGTTGCCTAAGTCGCTTTCGGGGCATGAGTACCATTGCTTATCGCTTGGGGATTGAGGACCATTGAATTAGTCGCTTCCGGGGATGAGTACCATGCCTTATCGCTTTCAGGGATGAGTACCATTGAATTAGTCGCTCCGGTGGCATGGTGCCCATTTTCTAAGTCGCTTCCTAGGAATGAGTACCATTGCCTTGGTCTCTTCCAGGGAATGAGTACCATTGCCTTGGTCGCTTCCGGGGAATGAGTACCATTTCCTTGGTCGCTTCCAGGGAATGAGTACCATTGTCTTAGTTGCTTCCGGGGATTGAGTGACATTGCCTTAGTCGCTTCCGAGGAATGAGTACCATTGCCTTAGTCACTAACGGGGAATGAGTGACATTGCCCTAGTCGCTTCCGGGGAATGAGTGACATTGCCTTAGTCGCTTCAGGGGAATGAGTACCATTGAATTAATCGCTTCCAGGGAATGAATACCATTGCCTTAGTCGCTCCCGGGGAATGAGTACCATTGAATTAGTCACTTCCGGGGAATGAGTGACAGTGCCTAAGTAGCTTCCGGTGAATAAGTACCACTGCCTTAATTGCTTCCGGGGAATGAGTACCATTGAATTAGTCGCTTCTGGGGAATGAGTACCACTGCCTTAATCGCTTTCGGGGAATGAGTACCGTTGCTTAGTGGCTTCCGGGGATGAGTACCACTGCCTTTGTCGCTTTAGGGAATGAGTTACCATGAATTAGTCGTTCCGGGGCATGAGTACCACTGCTTAATCGCTTTTCCGGGGAAGGAAGTACCATTGGACTTAGCGTTCCGGGAATGCGTACCACTGCTTGATCGCTTTCGGGGAATGAGTTACCATTGACTTTAGTCGCTTCCTGGGAAATGAGTTACCACAGCCTTACTCGCTTTCGGGGAAGAGTACCATTGAATTAGTCGCTCCGCGGGAATGAAGTACCCCTGCCTTAGTCGCTTCCGGGGAATGAGTACCATTGCCTTAATCGCTTCCGGGGAAGGAGTACCATTGAATTAGTCGCTTCGGGCAAGAGTACAATTGCCATAATCGCTTTCGGGGAATGAGGTCCATTGAATTGTCGCTTCGGGGAATGAGTCCCACTGCCTTAATCGCTTTCGGGGCATGAGTACCGGGGTTGCTTGTCGCTTCCGGGGAATGGTCCCCGTTGCCTAACTCGCTTTCGGGAAGGAGTACCATTGCCTTAATCGCTTCCGGGGAATGAGTACCATTGAATTAGTCGCTTCCGGGGAATGAGTACCACTGCCTTAATCGCTTTCGGGGAATGAGTACCATTGAATTAGTCGCTTCCGGTGAATGAGTGCCATTTCCTAAGTAGCTTCCTAGGAATGAGTACCATTGCCTCGGTCTCTTCCAGAAAAATGAGTACCATTGCCTTGGTCGCTTCCGGGGAATGAGTACCATTTCCTTGGTTGCTTCCAGGGAATGAGTACCATTGCCTTAGTTGCTTCCGGGGATTGAGTGACATTGCCTTAGTCGCTTCCGAGGAATGAGTACCATTGCCTTAGTCACTAACGGGGAATGAGTACCATTGCCTTAATCGCTTCAGGGGAATAGGTACCATTGAATTAGTCGCTTCCGGGGAATGAGTGACATTGCCCTAGTCGCTTCCGGGGAATGAGTGACATTGCCTTAGTCGCTTCAGGGGAATGAGTACCATTTCCTTAATCGCTTCCGGGGAATGAGTACCATTGAATTAGTCGCTTCCGGGGAATGAGTACCACTGCCTTAATTGCTTTCGGGGAATGAGTACCATTGAATTAGTCGCTTCCGGGGAATGAGTTTACACTGCCCTAATCGCTTTCGGGGAATGAGTAACGTAGCTCAGTCGCTTCCGGGGAAGAGTACCGTTGCTAAGTCGCATTCTGGGAAGAGTACCCAATTGCCTTAATCGCTTCTGGGGATGAGTACCATTGAATTAGTCGCTTCGGGGATGAGTCCAATGCCTTCATCGCTTTCGAGGTGATGAGTACCATTGAATTAGTCGCTTCAGGGAATGAGTACCACTGCCTTAATCGCTTTCGGGGAATGAGTACCATTGGAATTAGTCGCTTCCGGGGAATGAGGTACCACTGCCTTAATCGCTTTCGGGGACATGGAGTACCATTGAATTAGTCGCTTCGGGGCATGAGTACGTTGCTTAAGTCGCTTTCGGGGAATGAGTACCATTGCCTTAATGCTTCGGGGGAAGAGTTCCCTTGAATTAGTCGCTTCGGGGAATGAGTACAACAGCCATAATGCGGGACATTCGGTGGATGGAGTACCAATGAATTAGTCGCTTCCGGGGATGAGTGACAATGCCTAGTCGCTTCAGAGAATGAGTACCATTTCCTTAATCGCTTCGGGGATACTGAGTACCACTGCTTAATCGCTTTCGGGGAATGAGTACCGTTGCCTTACTTCGTTCTGGAGGAATGAGTACCGTTGCTAAGTCGCTTTCGGGGCATGAGTCCCATTGCCTTACGCTTCCGGGGAATGATTCCATTGAAATAGTCGCTTCCGGGGAATGAGTCCCACTGCTTACATCGCTTTTTTTTCCCCCAGGGAATGCGTACCACTGCCTTAGACGCTTCGGAGGAATGAGTACATTGCTTAATCGCTTCGGGGAATGAGTACCATTGAATTCGTCGTACTTCCGGGGCATGGAGTACCACTGCCTTAATCGCTTCCAGGGAAATGGAGTACCCCTGCCTTAGTCGCTTCGGGGCATGGTTACCTTGCCTTTATCGCTTCCAAGGAATGAGTACCCTTGACTTAGTCGCTTTCGGGGAATGATTCCCACTGCCTTAATCG
The DNA here is from genome assembly GCF_977035675.1 of Penaeus japonicus. NCBI lineage: Eukaryota > Metazoa > Arthropoda > Malacostraca > Decapoda > Penaeidae > Penaeus > Penaeus japonicus. The sequence continues at coordinate 661 of NW_028236736.1, read as the reverse complement.
TTTTTGGGGATGAGTACAAGTGAGAAATAGTCGCTTCCGGGGAATGAGTACCACTGCCTTAATCGCTTTTGTGGAATGAGTACCGTTGCCTTAGTCGCTTCCGGGGAATGAGTACCGTTGCCTAAGTCGCTTTCGGGGAATGAATACTATTGCCTTAATCGCTTCCGGGGAATGAGTACCATTGAATTAGTCGCTTCCGGGGAATGAGTACCACTGCCTTAATCGCTTTCGGGGAATGAGTACCATTGAATTAGTCGCTTCCGGGGAATGAGTAACCACTGCTCTTAATCGCTTTCGGGGAATGATACATTGATTCGTCGCTTCCGGGGAATGAGTTCCATTGAATTAGTCGCTACTGGGAATGAGGTACCAAAAACTGCTTAATCGCTTCGGGGTTGAGTCCCGTTGCTTCGTCGCTTCCGGGTATGAGTACCGTTGCCTAAGTCGCTTTCAGGGAATGAGTACCATTACCTTAATCGCCTTCGGGGACTGAGTCCTTGAATTCGTCGCTTCCGGGGAATGAGTACATGCCTAATCGCTTTCGGGTATGAGTACATTGAATAGTCGCTTCGGGGAATGAGTTACCACTGCCTTAATCGCTTTCGGGGAATGCGTTACCATTGAATTAGTCGCTTCGGGGAATGAGTACCACTGCCTTAAT
>NW_028236735.1:0-12442 GCF_977035675.1 Penaeus japonicus | reverse complement strand
AGGTTATGAAACGGATGAAAGGTTATGAAACGGATGAAAGGTTATGAAACGGATGAAAGGTTATGAAACGGATGAAAAGATGAAAGGTTTAAATGGATGAAAGGTTATGAAACGGATGAAAGGATGAAAGGTTATGAAACGGATGAAAGGTTTAAACGGATGAAAGGTTATGAAACGGATGAAAGGTTATGAAACGGATGAAAGGTTATGAAACGGATGAAAGGTTATGAAATGGATGAAAGGTTTATATGGATGAAAGGTTATGAAATGGATGATAGGTTTAAACCGGGATTTGAATACGATGCAAAGTAGCTTATTTACAAAATCGACTATTGATATATTTGAAATATTTGTTTATAAACAAGATTTATATACGATGCAAAGTTATGTCATATACAAAATCGCCAATTCAGGACAGCATCGCTTCCAGAACTGATAATTAAAACACATCAAATATTTATTATATATAGAATATATATATATAATATATATATATAATATATCATATCTATAATATATATATAGATATACCCATGATTTACTACAATGCTATACATTATACAATACCTATACAGTACAATACATTATTTATTTCTTATGATATACTCATACAATACAATAATTGCAAAATTGTCGAGAAATCGAGTCAATCTTTTGAGCTAACCTATTTTGAAGACTACTAGATATAAGCCGGTTCTATATTACTAACAATAAAGGTTACATTGCAATAATACTTGGATATATCTTTTTCTATTATAATCATATGTAGCCTGCTTTGTTCAATGGCTATTATATGATTTGATATAAAAATATATATAAAATATATATATATATTATATAGATATTATATAATATATATAATATATTATATTATATTATATATATATATATATATATATATATATAATATATATAAATAGGATATATATATATATATATATATATATATATATTTTATATATATATATATGATAAATAAAAAAATATATATACATAGCTATAACACACACTATATATTACCTATAATACATACATATATATATATAATATATATATAATATATATATATAATATATATATAATAGATTACATACATATATATACACGTCCTCATATCTCTTCGAACTTTCAAAAAAATCAAACCTCACCTCCCAACCCCAACCCACCTCCCCCTACCCCACCAACCCCACACTCTAACCACCTCCCCCCCAACCCCTCCTAACCTCCCCTCCAAGACGACGGTAACCCACAACAAGTTGAAGGCGGCGAAGAGGGCGTACTCGTAGGGTGTCAACTAGAGCACCCTCTGCCGGAGGGCCCAGGCGCGGAGACTCAGGACATGGTGTAAGATAACCTCAGAACGAGATATACACGCCACTGAGTCGCCAAGTAGGACCGGATCTCCCTGGCGGGGGGGGAAAGGGGGCGGAGGGGCGAGTGAGGTTGCGGTATTGTATATATCTTGTATGTGTATGTATGTGTTGTAGTATGTGTATGTAATGTATCTGTATGTGGATGTGTATGAATGTGTTAGTGTTTGGTAGTGAATGTGTATATGATCTGAAATGTGTAAGTATACATATGTATATGGGTATATGTTATATAATGTATGTGTATGGTAAATGTGTATGCATATGTAATGTATATATGTTGAATTGTAATAGTATATGTCTATGTATTGGGTATGTTACATACCTTGCATGTACATGTAAGGTGATGTGCATGTGTATGTATATATATTTACAGTGAATCCATATTACCATACCACAATGTGGAATACATACAAAAAACTAAAAGACAATAGAAGCGTTAGTCAAGCACAATTCCCATTATTAATACCACCTTAAAAAACTACGCCGACAATACCAAACAAATGCATCATAAGATAATGCACATACTTCAATTCATACCTAATTTTCTATAAATCAGACACCATAGAGACTACAGACCAAAACCGCAGAACATGTACAGCCAGCCGATACAAAGTCCAGGCAAATTAGCCACGCCTCCTTCACATCCACAGCCAATCATGATCCCTCTTCTCGCTAGATACAAGAAGGGGCGGGGCTAAATTCACTTTGACTTTATACTTTGACTACAGAAGCGTCAACAGATTAGCTTTCGTGCATCGGGTGATCTTTGGGGGTAATGGATATTTAACAATTAATATGCTCTTAATTCAAAAGGAAAAAACAATGCCAAAGTTAAGCTTGGGTCTGGTAAGTGAGACGGTTAGCAGGTATATTAACATGAAGATGAAAAAAATGAATCATTTCATAACAATAATGCGTGTAATTAACGTTTCTACATTTCATCTTCGTCAGAATTACGTAATTCTGGTGAGGATTTTATGGCAAAACGGCAATTACACACATTGCATTATAGCATCATTCATTCTTAATCATGCTCTTTCATTAGGCATTAGGGCGACATCAGCACGCGGGAGGGAGGGAGTTAGGGGGTGAGAGGAAAAAGAGAGAGAGAGAGAGAGAGAGAGAGAGAGAGAGAGAGAGAGAGAGAGAGAGAGAGAGAGAGAGAGAGAGAGAGAGAGAGAGAGAGAGAGAGAGAGAGAGAGAGAGAGAGAGAGAAAGAAAGAAAGAGAGAGCGAGAGAGAGAGAGAGAGAGAAACGAAACAGAGAGAGAAAAAAACGAGGGAGGGAAGGAGAGAGAGAGAGAGAGAGAGAGAGAGAGAGAGAGAGAGAGAGAGAGAGAGAGAGAGAGAGAGAGAGAGAGAGAGAGAGAGAGAGAGAGAGAGAGAGAGAGAGAGAGAACGAAATAGGGAGGGAGAGAGAGAGAGAGAGAGACAGAGAGAGACAGAGAGACAGAGAAACAGAGAAGGAGAAGGAGAAAGAGAGAGAGAGAGAAAACGAAATAGGGAGGGAGGGAGAGAGAGAGAGAGAGAGAGAGAGAGAGAGAGAGAGAGAGAGAGAGAGAGAGAGAGAGAGAGAGAGAGAGAGAGAGAGAGAGAGAGAGAGAGAGAGAAGGAGAAAGAGAAAGAGAGAGAGAAGGAGAGAGAGAGAGAAAACGAAATAGGGAGAGGGAGAGAGAGAGAGAGAGAGAGAGAGAGAGAGAGAGAGAGAGAGAGAGAGAGAGAGAGAGAGAGAGAGAGAGAGAGAGAGAGAGAGAGAACGAGAGAGAGAAAAAAAAAACAAAGACAGAAAAAGAGAAAGACAAAGAAAAAGAAAGAGAGAGAGAGAGACAAACAAAATCCCCTGTCCGCCCTCTGGCTCGAGGGGGAAAAAGTTCACCTGTGTAAGTGGACTCCCCGCGTCCCGGCGCATCTGCGTAGTCATCATGAACATCTTTTCTCTTTGGGAATGGTAAAGTGATGGTTGGCAATCTGATCTGTGGCAAGATTGACCCTGCAAGAACATGGTTAGCTTTGGTTAGCTGAAGGTCGGGTTTGGATATTATCAACCCGTTTGAAGCCACCTTTATGGCTTCTTGTTGGCACTAATGTAACACACTGTATCTTATCTTTGGTTACGTTATTTGTGTATTTTAAGTTTGCTGATTCATATACGGTACTATATTTTCTAAATTCGTTATAAACACGTTACTCTGTGTTCTAAGCCTACTTTATATACAGTACTATCTAAGCTCCTAAAGTTACGTTTCTTTGTATTCTAAACCTACTATATACACAACACCATATTTTCTAAACCTAGTATAGCTACGATCAGGTCTGTTCACCAAACCCAGTATACTTACGATCCACTACAGTTACGATCCACTATAGTTACGACCCACTATAGTTACGATTCACTATAGTTACGACCCAGTATACTTACGATCCCCTATAGTTACGACCCAGTATACTTACGATCCACTATAGTTACGACCCACTATAGTTACCCAGTATAGTTACGATCCCCTATAGTTACGACCCAGTATACTTACGATCCACTATACTTACGATCCCCTATAGTTACGATCCACCCACTATGATAACATTCCACGCTCCAAAACCCTACCAAAATTACGTCACATTCCATCTTCCAAAACCCTATCTACTACAAAATCTCATCAATCACTTTGTGCCAAAAGACTCTTACCGAATGACGGCGCCTGGAAAATAGCTTTGTACCAACGAGATGCGAGACTCTCCAACACTTGACGATCATGAAGCGGGAACATGTCCTTGATGAGCTCCTCCGCTAGGTACACACTCACTGGAAACATGTTGTGATTATGAGTATGGTCATGTATGGTCATGTGTAGTGGGGTGTGTGAAAGATGAGGTTTTAATCATGATTTTGAAGTAAATAGATGTATATATTTCTTCGTATGAGGAAATGAGATATGTGTAAATATATTTTTTTTTTATAAATAGATATGTAATTTTGATGTGAACAGGGATATAACAATAATGTTGATATATAGAGAGGTGTTAATGTGATTTTTATGCAGATATGTAAGTATAATCTTGATACAAATATAGACATTAGTGTGATATTCATATAAGCTGAGATGTGAATATGATATTGAACAAATCGTAAAAAAATATACTGATGTAAATATAATTTTGATGCATGCAGAAATGTAAATATACTTTTGATGCATGTAGAAATAAAAATACATTTTGACATGAATATGAATATATATATACTATATTACAAGTATAATCATTATTATCATACAAAAATATAACTATAATTCTGATATAAATTATCACATAATTATAGTTTTGTACTATTGGCTACCGAGTAAATTATATACGACACCATCTTATATTTCTGAGTACAATTTTTTTTATAATCACTTTAACCTCCCGCATTAATCGATTACTTTCTACACGTTTAATGATTTAAAAAAATTACCTAAACAAAAAAACACATCAATATATATGAAAAAAACACACCTACTACCACCTTACCACAATCCCTATCAAAGCCCACAATCCCATACTCCCAATCCACAATAATCTCTACGCCAGCTCACCTACGGACTGCCCAGGATAGAGCTTGATGTCAGGATACCCTGGCACACTGCCTTCCTCCTGTTTGGCTCTAATGGCATCGAGTTGGTGCCGCACGCAAAACTCCCTCTCTGCCGGGGTCAAGACGGTGTCCAGTGTCTGACCTGGGTAGAGGAACTGGTCCAGGTCCCGCACGCTGAATTCCTGGAAAGGGAAGGCAAGGCAAGGGGGGAGAGGTTTACTTACTTCGTTGGATGTGTGTCCTTTTGGGGTGGAGATGTGTGTTCTTTTGGGGTGTGATGTGTGTCCTAGATGTGTGTTCTTTTTGGGGTGGAGATGTGTGTTCTTTTGGGGTGGAAATGTGTGTCCTTTTGGGGTGTGATGTGTGTCCTAGATGTATGTCCTTTTAGAGTGTAGGGTGGAACGTTATGTGTTCATTTGAGGGAAGGGTTCATTGTGTAGGATGTGTGTCCTTTGGGGTGGAAATGTGTGTCCTTTTGGGGTGTAGGGTGGAATGTTATGTGTTCATTTGAGGGAAGGGTTCATTGTGTAGGATGCGTGTCCTTTTGGGGTGTAGATGTGTGTCTTTTTGAGGTGTAGGATGGACCGTTATCTGTTCCTTTGAGGAAAAGGTTCATTGTGTAGGATGTGTGTCCTTTTGGGGTGTAGATGTGTGTCCTTTTAGGGTATAGGGTGGAACGTTGTGTGTTCCTTTGAGGAAAGAGTTCATTGTGTAGGATGTGTGTCCTTTTGGGGGTATAGAATGGAACATTATCTGTTCCTTTGAGGTGAGTTGATGTTGTAGGATGTGTGTCCTCTTTGAAATACGGCATGGGTAATTATTTAGCTCATATTTTCTGTTCACTTAGAAAAATAATTAATTTAGTAAGAATTGTGACATCTATGGAATAAATTATCAGAAATTAAAAGCTGTTTTATTAACTCTCCTCTAAAAAAAAACGACAAAAAGAAAAGAAAACAGACACACAGTGTTAATTATTCATTTTCTGTTTATGTTAAAAAATCTATTCATTCACGTTCCTGCTTATTCATTCGTGTATTTATTCATCTTCTACCTTATTTATTAATCTATTTATCCATACACCAATCTTATCAATCAATCTATCTATCTATCCATTTTCCAATCTACCTAGTTATCTATTCATCCATTCTCCATCTCATCCACTTACCCATCTATCCAATTTCCATTTTATATACTTATCCATCCATTCTAATTCTCAATCTATCCATTCACATCCCTATTATCTATCTGCTATCAGATCCCCCCCTTCCTCCCCTCCACCCCATCCCCACCCCCAACCCCCTAAGACGAGACCCTCTCTCTCCCTCCCCTCCCCACCCTCCCCTCCCCACCCCTTCTCTCCCCCCACCCCCCCTAAGACGAGACCCTCTCTCTCCCTCCCCTCCCCACCCTCCCCTCCCCACCCCTTCTCTCCCCCCACCCCCCCTAAGACGAGACCCTCTCCTCCCCACCCTCCCCTACCCTCCCCATCCCACCCCCACCCTCCCCTCCCTACCCTCCCATCCCCTCCCCCCCTAAGACAAGACCCCCCCCCCTCTCACCTGAATGAGTCCACTGGCAGCTTTCTTCTGTAGTTCCACTGACTCCGCCACTTCCAGCAGTTTAATCTTCGTGGCCGACACGTGGACGGACACTCCCTGCAATGCAATGGGGGGGTTGCATGTAATTAAAGCGTGTGATTTTTTTTTTTTTTTTTTTTTTTTTTTTGGAATTTCGTGATTGTGACATTTTGTTATGGCTTATTCTATATATATATATATATATATATATATATATATATATATATATATATATTTTTATATATGGTTTATATTCATGTTTTGTTTGGTCTTGCGCGCTATTGCTGGTACATGGGGGAGGGAGTGGGAGTATGAGAGGGAGTGGGAGTATGAGAGGGAGTGGGAGTATGAGAGGGAGTGGGAGTATGAGAGGGAGTGGGAGTGGGAGAGGGAGAGGGAGAGAGAGAGAGAGAGAGAGAGAGAGAGAGAGAGAGAGAGAGGAGAGGGAGAGAGAGAGAGAGAGAGAGAGAGAGAGAGAGAGAGAGAGAGAGAGAGAGAGAGAGAGAGATGGATAGATAGATAAAGAGGAAGAGAGAGAGAGGGAGAGAGAGAGAATGACAGACAGACAGAGAGAGAGAGATACAGAGAGAGAGAGAGAGAGAGAGAGAGAGAGAGAGAGAGAGAGAGAGAGAGAGAGAGAGAGAGAGAGAGAGCGAGAGAGAGAGAGAGGGAGGGAGAGAGAGAGAGAAAGACAGACAGGGAGAGAGAGATACAGAGAGAGAGAGAGAGAGCAGGAGGAGAGAGGGGAGGAGGAGAGAGGGGAGAGAGAGCAGGAGGAGAAAGGTGAGAAGGAGAGAAGGGAGAGAGAGCAGGAGGAGAGAGGGGAGAAGGAGAGAGGAGAGAGAGAGAGGAGAGAGAATGACAGACAGACGAGAGAGAGTAGAGATACAGAGAGTGAGAGAGAGAGGAGAGAAGAGGAGAGAGAGGAGAGAGGAGAGAGAGAGGAGATGAGAGAGGAGAGAGAGATGGAGAGAGAAGTGAGAAGAAGAGAGAAAGAGAGAAGAGAGAGAGGAGAGAGAGGATGGAGAGGAGAGAGAGAGAGAAGGAGAGATGAGAGGAGAGAGAGAGAGAGGAGAGAGGGGACGAGAGAGCGAGAGAGAGACAGAAGACAGACAGGGAGAGAGAGAGAGTACAGGAGAGAGAGAGAGAGAGAGAGTGAGAGGAGAGAGAGAGGAGAGAAAGAGACAGGGAGAGAGAGAGATACAGAGAGAGAGAGAGAGAGAGAGAGAGAGAGAGGAGAGAGAGATCGGAGAGAGAGTGAGAGAGAGAGAGAGAGGGAGAGGAGAGAGGAGGAGAGAGGAGGAGAGAGGAGAGAGGAGAGGGGAGAGGGAGAGAGAGAAAAAGAGAAAGACAGACAGGCAGAGAGAGAGAGAGATACAGAGAGAGAGAAAGAGAGAGAGGAGAGAGAGAGGAGAGAGATAAGGAAGGAGGGAGAGAGAGAGGAGAGAGAGAGGAGAGAGAGAGGAGAGAGATAAGGAAGGAGGGAGAGAGAGAGGAGAGAGAGAGGAGAGAGAGAGAGATAGAGAGAGAGAGAATTAGACACACACACACACACACACAGAGAGAGAGAGAGAGAGAGAGAGAGAGAGAGAGAGAGAGAGAGAGAGAGAGAGAGAGAGAGAGAGAGAGAGAGAGAGAGAGAGAGAGAGAGAGAGATACAGAGAGAGAAAGAGCGAAAGAAAGAGAGAGAAAGAGCGAAAGAAAGAGAGAGAAAGAGCGAAAGGAAGAGAGAGAAAGAGCGAAAGAAAGAGAGAGAAAGAGCGAAAGAGAGAGAGAGAGAGATACAGACAGAGAGATACAGAGAGAGAGATAGCGAAAGAAATAGAGGAACAAGAGAAAGAAAGAACGAAAGAAATAGCGAAAGAGACAGACAAAGCACCTCACCTGTCCATGTTTCTGGGGTTCGCATCTGACGAGAAGCTCAGCTCCGCCATACTTATTTTTGTTAATCTTTCAATCGCACTCGACTGCTTCCCGCGTAGTCCATCTTGAACTGGAGGAAAACGGAGATAACATACATTTGATCTATTATATAATATATTTTATGAATGAAATAATGATTAGAATCATTACAGTTTGATCTATTTATATATCTATTTTTTATGAATGAATGTAATTAATGATGTAATGAATGTCTGAATCTCTGAACTAGAGGAGAAACGGAGGTATAATATCTATGTAATCATTATAATTTCATCTATTTATGTATCTATTTGTTTATGAATTAATGTAATGTAATAATGTAATGAATGTTGTATGTATGTATGTGTGTGTGTGTTCGATTACAAGTGGAGGAGAAACGGAGGTATAATATTTATGAAATCATTATAATTTTATCTATTTATATACATACTTTTTATGAATTAATGTAATTAATAATGTAATGAATGTCTGAATGTCTGAATCTCTGAACTGGAGGGGAAACGGAGATAGTATAAAATCTATGAAATCATTATAATTTGATCTATTTATATATATACTTTTTATGAATTAATGTAATGAATGATGTAATGAATGTCTGAATCTCTGAACTGGAGGGGAAACGGAGGTATAATATTTATGAAATCGTTACAGTTTGATCTATTTATATATCTATTTTTTTATGAATGAATGTAATTAATGATGTAATGAACGTTAAACGGAGGTATAAAATCTATGGAATAATTACAGTTAGATCTATTTATCTATATATTTTTTTATGAATTAATGTAACGTAATAATATAATGAATGTTGTATGTTGTATCGATTACAAGATATCCTTGGAGAGTCTGTATTGTGTTTGGGGGAATTTCGACAGATTTACCCACTACTTACTTTTTATCCTCTTGTGAAGCTTATATATGTGTGTGTGTGTGTGTGTGTATGTGTGTGTTAGTGTGTGTGTGTGTGTGTGTATGTGTGTGTTTTAGTGTGTGTTAGTGTGTGTGTTAGCGTAAGAAACGTAACAAACTGACACGGACTCTAAAACTACAATTTCAGTCTATCACAATATTGAGAAAGCCAGTCAGATAGGGACATTGAAGCCTCATAATATAGAAAACACAAATAAAAACATTCAGAAAATACTCTAATACCAGAACGAATGACGGAAAGATAGCGTAAATGAAAACTCGCCCTATCTCCAGAATAAAAGCCGTCTTGAGTGCCGTGCAGGTGGCGCTAGTGCCATCCTGGGCACCGAAGCAAAAAAATCGTCTTAAACTGTATCATTTAAAGGATGCCTTTACATCTTCAAGTTCCTTCTTGCTCTCTTTTAGTTTCTGTATTCTCTTTCCGTTTATTCTTTTCTCACATTTCTTTATAGTTTGTTTCTAATAATTTAATTTTAAGTCCTGTAATTTCTATTTTTCCTTGAATGACATAGAGTCGCCATAATTTCACTGGCAACTAATTTCATTTTTTTCTCTCTTTCCCGCTGTTTCCATGTGTGTGTGTGGGTGTGTATGTACGTGCGTTTGCGTGTATGTGTAATATATGGATGTGTATGCATGTATGTATGTATGTATGTATGTGTATGGGGGTGCATTATCTAATATATACATAACAATTATTAATATATATATATATAATTTATTTTTTAATCTATATATATACATATAGACATACATATCTATCTATCTATCTATCTATCTATATATATATATATATATATATATATATATATATATATATATATATATATACACAAATGTTTTCCATGTATTTCCATAACACAAAATATATATAGATATAAATCATATACCTAACCATTATAATTGATAAAGCTAGATACGAATTCCTTAGAGATAAAAGCACTTTTCTTATAGCATTTGTTTTTTTTCTCGAGATTAGAGCAAAATAATGATGATGATATTAATGATATCAATAATGGTGATAATAATAAAAATTATAACAATGATAATGATTACGATAATAATAATGGTGATAATAATAATAATAATGATAATGATAATAATAATAATAATGATAATGATAATAATAATAATAATGATTATAATTATATTGTTAATAATAATAATAATGATAATAGTAATAATAATAATAATAATAATGATGATAATAATAACAATGATTATGCTTACAAATACAGAATAAAAATGGAATATCTTTGTGGTTTTACCTATTAAGAGCTATATCACTTAATTGGCGGTTAAATGTTATTTTCTTGTGGTTTTAAAGAATTTAACATATTTTTTCCAAATGATATGAAACCAAAGGATGTGTTTTTCTCTCTAAATTTCTAAGTTACATAAAAAAAATGGTTTTAGATATTTTTCACGAGTGACTTTACAGCAAAATGTGCCATTTTTTCATTATTTTTTGTTAGAATTATATTAATAAACATAAATGTTCATATATAACACAATAAGAAAAAAGTTATTCCAAAAAATATTTCAAAGGTTTCAACCCAAAAGAAGAAGTAATTCTAAAGGTTTTTCTATAAAAAAGAAGTTATCACAAAGGCTTTACCCCAAAAGGAAAGGTTTAACCAAAGAAAAAAATAAGTTACTTCAAAGATTTCAGCTAGACAGCAGTTATTCTACTGTTTTAACTAAAAAAAGATAATAATAATAGATAAAAAAAAGTATTTTACTGTTTTAACTAAAAAAAAAGTTATTCTACTGTTTAAAAAAAAGAAAGCTATTTTACTGTTTTAACTTGAAAAAAGTTATTCTACTATTTAAAAAAAAGGTATTCTACTGTTTTAACTAAAAAAAAAAAAGTAATTTTACACTAAAAAAAAAAGTATATACCCCCAAACCTAAAACCACAAGCAAAATCACACCCCCCCCACAACACAAAGAACCCCCCAACAAAAACAAAAAAAAAAAAAAAAAAAGGACCAGTTACACTTCCTCGGACTGATACAGAGTTAGATTACCTTAATGGAGGTAGATGGAAGGAGGAATGTGGGAATGCCCAGGCATCGGGCGATCCACATCCTCGTCATTCCTAGGACTGATGCTAGTAGAAGTTAGTTGATGTCAGAAGAGGTCAGGGAAGTCACGTGGGACCGTGAGTCGGGGACTGGAGCGGTGGGAAGGACAAGATGCATCACTGAGAGAGAAAAAGAAGAAGAAGAGAGAGGTGCAACGGAACATTGTAGGTTGAGAGAAAGGGTGAGAAAGTGGTATAGAGAGTGTGTGGGTGTGTTTGTGGGTGGGTGTGTTGGTGTGGGGGTGGATGTGGGTTTGTGTTTGTGGGTGTGTTTGTGTTTGTGTAAGTGGGTGTGTTTGTTTGTTGGTGGGATAGTGTGTGTTTGTGTAAGTGTGTGTGGGTTTGTGGGTGGGTGTGTTTGTGTTTGTGTAAGTGGGTGTGTTTGTTTGTTGGTGGGATAGTGTGTGGTTTTAGAAAGTGTTAGTGGGTTGTTTGTTGGGTCGTGTGTGTTGTATGAGAGGGTGTTTTGTTTGGGTTTTGAGTTTTAGTTTTGTGGTGTGTAAGCGGTGTATGTGCTTGTGCTTGTGTGTATGTGTGTGTGTGCTTGTGTGTGTGTGTGTGTGTGTGTGTTTGTGTTTGTGTGTGTTTGTGCTTGTGTGTGTTTGTGTGTTAGCGTGTGCCTGTATGTGTGTGTCTGTGTGCTTGTGTCTGTGTGCTTGTGTGTGTGTATATATATGTATGTGTGTGCGCGTGTGTGTATATTTTGCATTATAAAACAATTACGCTACTTTTTGTACTTAATAACTAGAAGGGTCCATGGGACCAAATCCCTGCCCAAGCCATTCACATCCCAGCCCCTAAACACGAGAAATTCCCATTCAGAACCACCATCCCAAAAGGCAAATATTTCGGGCCTATAGCCTTATCCTTAACTGCTGAAGCTATCTCTCCCGGGAGGCGCCTTGAGTAGACTCTTATTACTTATATAAGTATTCGGTTGATGATTGTATTGGAACATCGTGTTATCGGGACGTTTAAATGAG
>NW_028236734.1:0-2500 GCF_977035675.1 Penaeus japonicus | reverse complement strand
CTCTCTCACTCTCTTTCTCTCTCTCTCTTTCTTTTCCATCTCTCTCACTGTCCCTCTATTCCTCTCTCTCTCTTTTCTCTCTCTCTATCCCCTTCTCTCTCTTTATCTCTTTCCCTCCCCCACTTTCTCTCTGCCATTACCTCAGACCTATAAATATCGTTATGCTAAACCAGATACCTTTAAGATCACATTAATTTCACAAGGAAAGCATTTGTGATAAAATGAGGTGACACAATATCTATCTATATGTTTAGCTGTATATATATATAGATATTATATATATTATTATATATATATATAATATAATTATATATAATATTATTTATATATTAGATATACATACACACACACATACACACATTTTCTGGGAGGGGGAGGTGGAGGATGGTTGTATATAATTGATTTTATAATAGCAATTAACAATGGTAAATAATAACAACAGTGTGAAAATATAAATAATGATAATTAGGGCAAGTCAGTGTATTGCAAAGGGATAGAAGAAAATAAAAAAAAATGACAAATGGATAACATAGACACCAGAGACGGATAATGACTACAATAATCATGGTAATAAAAATAATAATGATTATGATAATGATAATAATAATGATACTCTATAATGAATAATAATAATGATAATAATGATAATGATATGCTTTTAGTAATAAAATAATTATAATATATTATTTATTTTCATTATAATGATAATGATAATAATGATAATATGATATGATGGATAATAATATATAATAATAATAATAAATCAATAAATAAATAATAATTAATAATATTAATAATAATAATGATAATTAATAATGGTACTAATGATAATATTAAAAATAATAATAATATTAATGAATAATTATGATAATTAAGATAACATAAGAAAAGACACAAACACTTATATGTCTCTTAGTCTTTCTGGCAACTGTTGTGTTCCTGCCAAAGCTATTTTAATTAGCCGGTGGTACTCTGATCTCTTTAATTAAGGGAAACCTCTTATATCGCTTTCGCTTATTAATAATCTCTGTTCTTGTATGGTAGTACTCTTAATAAATTTCTACTGGCTAATGCTTCCTCTTTTAACAAAAATGGTAGTCGTTATCTATAATCATTTGTATATCTTATTATGCGTCTCTCCTTAATTCATTCGTCTCTGCTTAATTTTATTTATTATTTTTATAAATCTTTTGAAGGCTGTTCTATGTATTGTTGTGTGCTTTTTTATTTTTATTTTATTTTATTTTATTATTATCATTTTTTTTAACTTTAATTATCTTATAGTTTAAAAACGTTGTTTACTTCTCGTTAAGCATTTTACAAACTGTTTGTTTACTTATTTATTTATTTTATCTTATTTTTATATTTCTTAATTATTATTATCATTATTATCATTATTATTATTATTATTATTATTATTATCATTATTATCATCATTATCATTATTATTATCATTATTATTATCATTTTTTTTTACTAACATCATCTTTGATAATCTAATGCTGTCTACTATTTCAAATTAATATATGTGTATTTACTTACAACAATCATAACAATATCTCGATATGATGATTAAAAAAAAAAAAAAAAAAAAAAGATTGTCGTCTAGTCAATATTATTTCTTCAAACTATTGACTTTGTGTCGAGTTCGAGGTCCTCTCCTGTCTTGTTATGCACTGACTTTTGTGTTATATGATCTGGTTTTCTTTTGAACTTTATTTTTTTACATTTTTATATGATGTTTATTAACACTATAAACATTAATTAATCACATGCGGGAACGTTTTATACTTTTGATTGAGCCTCCCCACCCCCACCCCCAACCCCCACCCCCGCACCCACTGACTCAAAATCGTAGTCTTCCGGAATTATAGATTAAAAATTAATTGCCGATATATACTAATGATAATAATATAATACTCTTAATAAATATAATAATAATTAATAATAACTAATGAAGTAATAAAACAAGATAATAATTCCGCGAACTCAATCTAAAAAAAATTCAAATATAATATTAAAATAAAAAATCTGATAATTAAAAAAATAGATTTACCCTCCTTCAACAACCGATACCCCCTCCCCCTCCTCTACCCCCCCCCCCTTCGATAATAACCCCCTCTTCCATCTACAGCAAACCATGGCGAAGTCAACTCGAGCTGAACTATGGTGCATATCCCACTCGGACCCTCGGGACCCCAATCTCCCCGACAGATCGATCCCACACTGTCCTTAGGTAATTCCCCAACCCCCCCTCTTCCCTCATTTCCCCTGCCCCTCTGTCCTCTGGTCCCCCTATTTCCCTCTCACCCTTCCCCCCTGGCGAGTAATTTTCCCCCCACCCTCTCTATTTCCCCCCCCTCCCTCACCTTCATTTCCCCCCATACCCCCCCTTTCCCCCCTCCCCTTTTGCCCCCCGGCCCCTGGCCTTGGCCCCTACGCCTCGCCCAGGACCTCGATCACACTCCCTCGATCACACTATATGAACATTCTATTATCG
>NW_028236733.1:0-2500 GCF_977035675.1 Penaeus japonicus | reverse complement strand
GAGAAAGAGAGAGACAAAGACAGAAAGAGAGAGAGATGAGAAGAGAAGAGAAAAGAAAAGAAAAGAAAAGAAAAGAAGAAAAGAAAAAGAAAAAAGAGAGAAGAGAAAGAAAAAGAAAAAAAGAAAGAGAGAGAAAGAGACAGAGACAGAGAGAGAGAGAAAACGAGAGAGAAAGAGCGAAACAGCACCACATCCCATCATCAAAGCCACTCTCCTATCTTTCACGAATATACCGAGTGCAACATGAGACGTGACGGCGAGAATGAATCCGGACACCTTATTAAAATACGTGACATAAAAAAATAAGATAAATAAGTTTTTATTCTTAAAAATCTCATGTCTCTTTTCATCTCTAAATTAAACGCCTTAAAACAAGAAATACAAGACGAATAAATAAAGAAAAAGAAAAATGAAGAGAAAAAGGAGACGAAAAAGAACAAGAGGAAGAATAAGAATAAAATAATAATACAAAAAAAGGACAAGAAGAACAACAGCAAAAACAGAAAGAAGAAGAATAAAGAAAAAAGAAGGAAAAGTGACAAGAACAACAACAACAACAAAAGAAAGAAGGAAAAGGACAAGAAGAAGAAGAAAGAAAATCAAAAGGACAAAAAAAGAAAGAAGAAGAAAAAGAAGAAGAAAAAAAAGAAGAAAAAAGATAAGAAGAAGAAAGAAAAATAAAAGAAGAAGAAAAAGGACAAGAAGAACAACAACAAAAAAAAAGAAAGAAGAAGAAAAAGAAGAAAAAAGAAAAAAGAAGAAAAAGGATAAGAAGGAGAATAAAGAAAAATAAAAGAAGAAGAAGAAAAAGGACAAGAAGAACAACAACAAAAAAGAAAAAAAGAAAGAAGAAGAAAAAGAAGAAGAAAGAAAAAAAGAAGAAAAAGGATAAGAAGGAGAATAAAGAAAAATAAAAGAAGAAGAAAAAAAAGGACAAGAAGGACAACAACAACAAAACATAAAAGAAGAAGAAAAACGACAAGAAGGAGAATAAAAAGAATAAAAAAGGAAGAAGAAGAAAAACGACAAGAAGAAGAAGAAAAAAAAGAAAAAGAAAAAGGACAAGAAGGAGAAGAAAAAAATAATAAAAAAAGGAAGAAGCCGCACCCCCTGAGCGTGGCACCGCACCCACGGAACTATTTGGTGGGAAAGACACGGCGCCTCGGGAATTATTTGCTTAAGAAATAGTTCCTTCGGACAAGGCGGGGGATACCCCGAGGGGGCACCGGTAAGGGGGGAGGGTGGAGGGGGCAGGAGGGGAGGGGGAGATGGAGAAGTGGGGGAAGGGGTTAGATGAGAGGGGGGAGGGGGAAGGAGGGGAGTGGGGGTAAAAGGAGAGGGGGGAGATGGAGCAGGGGGGAGGTTGGGAAGGGTAAACAATTGGAGGGGAAGGAGGGAGAGGGTAGAAAGAGAGAGAGGAAGAAAGGAGATGTAGGGAAGGAAAAATAGAGATGGATAGGAAGAGGAGGAGAGGGTAGAAAGAGGGGGGAAGGGAGAAGAAGTAGGGAAGGAAAAATGGAGAAGATAGTGAGAGAGGGAGGCTGAATAGGGTTTGTAAAGAAGAAATAAAGGAAGAAAGGAATTGGAATAAGGATGGAGGAATGGAAGGAGGGAAGGAGAGAAAGCAAGAAGAAAGGAAGGAAGGAAGAAAGGAGTGAAGGGAGGGAGGGAGGAAAGGAAGAATAGTAAGAAGGAAAAAAAAAAGAATAAGGGAAAGAAGAAAAGAAAGGAGGGAAGGGAGGGAGGGAGGAAAAGAAGAATAGTATGAAGGAAAAAAAGAATAAGGGAAAGAAGAAAAGAAAGGAGGGAAGGACGGAAAGAGGAAAGGAGGGAAGAAAGGAAAATAGAAGGAAAGAAGAAAGAAAGGAAAGAATAAAGCAAGGACGAGGAGAAGAGAGGAAAAGGAAGAACAGAGAAAAAAAGAAAGAAAGGAAATTAGGAAACAAAAGATAATTAGATGAAACTGAAAAAAAAATATTAAGAGAATGGAGAAAACAAGAAAATTAGATAAAAATAAAAATGAAAAAAAAGATAGAAAATAAGAAAATAAGAAAAAAACAAATAGAAAATAAGAGAAAGAAGAAATGTGAAAAAATGAACATAAAAAAAGGAGAAAATGAAGAAAATCTGATAAAAAAGAAAATGAAAAAAAAAAAACAATAGTAGGGAAGAAAACACGAAAAATAGAGAATCGAACGAAAAAAAGAGAAAAGAAAAGAAAGCGAAGAAAAGTGAAGAATGAAAAGAGGGGGGAATAGGGGGAGGGGGAGGGGAAGGGATGGAAAGGGAGGGGAGGGGATGGAGGGGAGGGGAGGGAGGGGAGGGAAAGGGAGGGGAGGGAAAGGGAGGGGATGGAGGGGAGGGAAAGGGTGGGGAGGGGAGGGAGGGGAGGGAAAGGGAGGGGAGGGGTGGGGAGGGGGGGAGGCTAAACCCAAGTGAAGGAGGATAAAAGCACCATAACCCCGCCCCCACCCCCTACCCCCTACCCCCTGACCCTAAC